>NW_005187592.1:1173826-1181772 GCF_000239375.1 Pundamilia nyererei
GGAATGCTTTACAAACATTCAGAGATGAACTTACACACTTGCTTTACTTCTCTCGGGGATCACTTCAGAGATGAAATGCTGGTTTGGTAGCGAAGCTACAAATAGACACAGCCACTCTATCACGTGAGCAAACTGCTCCGACATGCTACGGTTATGAGCCGAGTTACGCCGTGTTGCAAGTTTTATGAGGTGCTTTTCTGAAATTTAATGGATCGGATTACATTTTTTATTTCTCTCCGATATCCGATCCAGTAATTTAGGTCAGTATCGGACGATACGTAATATCGGATCGGTCCATCTCTAGTTTTGCTAAAGTTTTGGTGAACACTAATCACCTCAGTCATTCAGTGTAAAACTCAGGACGCTGTTTTAAATCTCATGAAATCAAACCTGTTTCAGATCTAACAGGGATCTGGCAAACCGTCTAGAGTTAAGAGTAGAGATAATTAATCTAACATATAGCTGGAACGTAACCCCAAAACAAAAATAAACCTTTGAAATAACGAGTTTGAGTAAGAAATATTTTAGTGACAAGAGTTAGACAAAGCTCTATATCAGAGTGGACTCCCAAAAATGGTAGGAAATAGGACCGGACCCCCAGTCAAAACACTGGTGCTGGTAGAGACAAAGCAGATGGGGACTTGGATCAGGATCTCAGAGCGACCACAAAGAGGTGGGGAAGAAACAGGTTCCATGAATGAAAGTCTGAAAGGCAGAATGACAGAAGAACAGCAGACAGTCTAAGGAGCTTGGAAAGAAAAGCATCTGGACTTCTTTGAGTTGCTTGAAGATGATTCACCTCTCATCCGAGAAGCTTCTTCAGTTCTAGGGTCAAATGGTCAAGACATGCACAGAAAAGAAGACCAGACACCAACTAGGGAGGATCAGAAGGACCAACGCAACAACATTGTCATCTCCTATATAGCCGGTGTATCGGAAATACTCCGGAGAGTCTTCTCCAAGCATGAGATCCCAGTTTACTTCAGACCCAGCAACACACTCAGACACAAACTGGTTCATCCCAAAGACAAAACTCCTAAACACAAATTTAACAAGGTAGTGTATGCTGTACAGACTGACTGACTGAATGGGAAATCAGAAGTGACGTAAAGAATAGACTAGCAGCCTCATCCCCAACGAAGGTAGGAAGATGAACCAATGGTGATCTAGTTATTGCACATACACAAAAACAAAACGCTTTAACCTGTAGCCCTATGTTATCATCTCTGTTTTGATTTCTCTGATTCAGGTATAAATTTTCAACTTCCACTTTCGTTGTTCGGTTTCAGCTGCAGTTTCCCGGACACATTGGAGAGCTTATAGCTATCGGATAGTTTGGGAAAGTCTTTACAGGCTGCCATGAATTTTCAAACAGCACGCACCGTTCCATGATGCATGGCACTGTTTAGTTGCAGTTTATTCGTTTTTCAGATGTTAATTTGTCACGTTTTAATAATATGTGAACAGATTTTTGTAGTAACAGTGTTTTTTTTTTCTTTGCTGGAGTATAATATGCAATCTTGATAGTGCAGTATGTGAGGTGCTGCACAGTTCAGGTGCATGATGTGTTACTGAGTAATGTGATTAATGCTTTCATTTAGAGAGTTTTTGACCTTAAACAGCTCTCAAATTGAATTTGATATCTGAGTGTTTCTTAATTTTAGACTAGTCAGTTAAATTTTTTTCTTATTTAGTCAAATAAGAAATTCATTGTCATTACCATCACTGGTTTATGCCGACAGAGTAGATACTTACCCCCAAAACAGCTCTGAAATAGGTTCTCCCAGGGTTGTCCTTGTGGTGGCAACACACATAGTCTCTGTGGTGGAAAACAGATGGCAAATTGATGAGCAAAACACCTAAAAAGAATGATGTGTTTGTAAAAAATTATCAAGATGCAATTAATGATAACAAGTTGTTCACTGATTATAAATGTCTTTGCTCACTCTAAGCAAAAAAAGTGGGCTGAATATGGAATAAAACTCGAATGACTGATTAACCCTAAACAAGTTAGAAGAGCTGCAATTTTAACTCAAAGCTGTAATGAATCATTTCTGGCTGAAGATGGATGGCACCAGAAATGGGAAACAGAACAAAAAGCAGAAATTATACGTTATCTTTACCTTCCCCTTCGAGTGGAGTCTAAGCAAGGTGCGACCTTGAAGCAAATGGAGACTTGTATCAGCTTGCTTTTCATTTTACTCCTATTATTTTCCCTCCATTTCAGACTTTGTATAACCTTATCCAATTTGCAAATGGAAGCGCTCTGTGCAGTCATCAAAGTTAAACAAGGTACACACACACTGAGATAAAGTCCTAGGCCTCTCTTCTGTGATATATTCATTATTTCTAATGTAAGAACAGCAACAACCATTTTTTCACAGACATGTCTGTTTCTAACATCTGTTTCTCAAACAGCAAACACATAACTGCAAGTTCCAAACTTTATTTAACTGTGGGTAAGCCTAGCAACACTCTTGATGCCTCTGATTATAAATGATTGGTTCATATTTTGGAAAAAAAAAGATGCAATGCTCTTCAAAATAAATAAGTGCTGATAGAAGTAAATAAATCATCATGTTTTAAGTTTAATAGTGAAGCTTAGTCCTCATATTAATGTACGGTATGGCTTGTGGCCATAACAGGCTCAACACACCTTGTCTGAGCTCGGAAATTAAGCAGGGTCGGCCCTGGTTAATGCTTGGAAAGGAGACTCGTCCTTCAGTATGGATATTATACAAATACGTAACACTGCTTTCTTGCACAGTATGGCTAAAATTAGAAATATCCTGTCTCAGAGTGATGCTGAAAAACTAGCTCATGCATTTATTACTTCTAGGCTGGACTACTGTAATTTGTTATTATCAGGCTTTTCTAAAAATTCCCTGAAAAGCCTTCAGTTGAACAAAAATGCTGCCCTGAGAGAACTGAGAGGAACTAGAAAGAGAGAGCAAGTTTCTCCAACACTGGCTTCCCTTCATTGGCTCCCTGTTAAACCCAGAATTGAATTGAAAACCAGCTCCTCACATACAAGGTCTTGAGTAATCAGGTCCTATCTTTTCTTAAAGACCTCATAGTATCATATCAATAGAGCACTTTGCTCATAGACTTCCTACGGTGTTCCCAGGCCCCTCTTCTGTGGAACCAGCTCCCAGTTTGGATTCAGGTGACAGACACCTTCTTTACTTTTAAGATCAGGATTAAAAATTTCCTGTTTGATAAAGCATATAGTTACAGCTGGATCAGGTGTCTCTGAACCCTCACTTAGTTGTGCTGCAATAGGCCTGGATTGCTATGGGCTTCACATAATGTGCTGAGTGTCTTTCTTCACTCCTTTAAGTTGTTATCAGGTGGGTTTGTTTAATTGTTGTTGTTTTCTATGTATTATTGTCTTTACCTTACAATATAAAGCGCCTTGAGGCAACAGTTCTTGTGATTGTATAAAAATAAAATTGAATTGAGTTAGATATTGATGACTATTGTATTGATTATATTGTTCTGTGAATGATGCGATTCACAGAACAATCCAGAATTGCATTCTGGCAGCTTCACTTGCTGAGGGAGTTCAAAACAATATGAACAGGAAACACAGAGATGTTTGCTCAACAAGTCTGAAAGTAAAGTCACCACCATAGACTGAAGAAAACATGAAATTAAAAAATGTGGTACTTTTTAGCACCGCGTGGAACAAACATAAATTGAGTTAGTTTCTGAGTGGCATGTGCCCTTATATATAATATTTCAAACAGTTCAAATATCAACACTGTCTGTGGGGATGGTGTTTGCTCTGTGTTGTAGCATCTTGATGACACCTAGTGTGATCCAGTGTTATCAGGACACTACAAAACACAGCATACCACATCCCCACTGACACAGAGGCCACGAAGCAGAATAACATCATATCAGTGAGACCCTGAGTAAATATGACATTTGTCAAAGCTAGGAAGGCACCAAATAATGCTCCAGGCATTCCAAGAGAGAAACCACTGCCAAAGCAAAATCCTTTTAGAGATCACTTAAGTGTCAGGAGTATTAAAACAGCTGAGATGCATTTTCCCTAAAGACCAAATCTATGGTTTCAAGCCCCAAAACATGCTAGGCCACAACCTGGTGCACCCTAATGACTGGGTATATGAGTGTATATTAAATATGGAGAGAACTGCTGTCGAATACATGTCGCAGAAACCAAACAACCTCTGAAGTGTAAACATCAGGGTAGCAGGAAAAAACTGAAACTAATTAAGACAATAACAAAACAAGTCACACCAAATCCACCAGAGAAAAACAGGAAGTGATAGAACATCTACCACCGACGTGGCAACTTAATCACAAGAAACTTCTTCTATCACATTAGGGAGGCTAAACTGTCACAATCGCAGGCGGCAGATCGTGTGTTTCTAAGTGAGGATGAAACAAACCGTGGAAACAAAGTGAAATATAAGCAAGGGTGAGCTGTTTTATTTAGGCTAAAGAGCAGACACAAAACAAAGGCAGAAGGTGAACATGAGAGCTAACTAAACTGGGAAGAAAGTAAACACTAAGAACATTATACATGGAACGTGGAACCGAGAGACATGGAACCTCGAACTGGGACATGAAGAGATGATCTGACGACGAACACAAGTAATGTCACACAATAAATACACATGAGGGTGACGAGGGAAGTGGAAATAAACGGGGGACCCATCTGGGGAGAATAAACGTTATGACACAGGAGGAAGCAAAACTGAACACAGGACATGAGACTGTCAACATAAAACAGGAAACAGACTAGACACACAGCTCGACACTGGGACTGGGGGACGGGGGGCGGGGGGGGAACAGGCATGGAAGCATGGCATCAGAAACAGGAGACAAAAGACAACGACAGGACTAGGACCTGGGGCATGAGGAACAAGGAGAGAGAGAGAGGGAGACATCACAGGCTGGGGAGAACATACATGAATGCACATGACAGACAGGGGAGACATGACGGAAACATGAAAGGAACATGGGAAGAGAAAAGGGAGACTAGGACCTGTAGAGCGAGGGACATAAGGACACAAAGGAAACCTGATGGAGAACAAATGATAAACTGCAAAGACAAGAAAAACTCAAAACATAGAAAGAATGACACTTAAGGCCAAACTATACAACTTAAACTTAAACCATCTTTATAATATAAAAGTCACAAAAACACTATAAACTCAAATTACTGGGTGACAATACCCAGCTCCCTGACACTAAATAAGGCTGAATATTAATAACTAATGTAATCAAACAAGATTAGCATAATAGAATCCTAAAGATTCATAATGAAAAGCTAACTACAATCCAGAAAAATAAAATCCAGAGGCCACTTGATAATGTTTGGAATCAGAAGAAGTGTAAATGGATGAAACCACCGTGGACATAAAAAATGGGAAAAAGTCCCTACTACTACTCAGGTTGATTAGGTCTCAGCATTATTGGTTGATCTGATTTGTTCCAGGTCTCTAAAAGGGATTAAGCAACATATTCAAAGGGGATATTTAGAACTGTCAGACTCTACAGGTAGCAGGTACGGATAAAATGCTATACAACTGAATATTCACTGCAGTCCTGTTGATATGCACATGTACAAATATCCTCATTGTGCAAACATGTATTTAGTGTCTAAATGCCCAGGCATGTAGCTGACTGAAGACGTGCCCTCTTCCATGGTCACTTTCACTTTCTTTCATCTTAAAGGGGACTTTTGTAAGTTTTGATCGTAGGTATGCATACCATTCCTTTGATGTTTTTAGTAAAACACCTTCAAATAAATCACTTTCAGAGCAGTCTCATGATCTTAGGACACAGTCACCTCTTGCGAGATGCAATCAGCCTGAAGATGCACTTGGCTCCCTCAGAAGGACCAGTTGGTAATCAGAGCCCTGAAGTGGCTGAGACAATTAGCACAAAAATACACTTCAGTCTTATGTACAAACTGCTTCTAATCCCTACTCTGTATGCATTGCTTTGCCTTCATTTCATAATATTTATCATTTAGTAATGACAAAAAGCATTACTCTTCTGGAACCAACAAACACTTGTTGTGAACATCCCAGAAAGGAAAAGTCAGACTTATTTCCAAACACAGTTTCTTTTCTGTAGTGTGTACCATCACAGAGACATTTTTTATTAAGGGTCTGCGCAGTCAATTAAAAAACAAACAGAGACTATGGGTTTGAAGTGCTGAAATTTTGCTCAAAAGCTGTGAATCTTATTAATATTATAAGATGGAATTTATTTTAAATATGCAAGAAGAAAGCTTTTTAGACAATGCAAAACATCGGGCCTCATTTATTAATGTTGGCATAGTGATGGCAACCTAGCGAACTTAGTCTTCTTTCTATATGTTGATGCACAGGCTTGCCTATATGTGCTACAGTGGAAATACTGCCAACCTGAAATGTACTGTTCCCAGTGCTATGCTGTTCCATTGTGTCCTCTCCTGTGAACCTTACTGCGTGCAATCCTCTGATTACCTTGCATATATGCTGAAGTACAACCCGTACACCTAGTGTTTGTCATGGCATCAGTTTGGCTTCTCTTGTGAGCTCCTTCAACTTTCTTTAGAGAACTTTGTTACTCCCTGCTTTATGCCTGTTTAAGCTTATGGTTTATCTGGAGTTTGTACTTTCTGGACTGTGTGTTTTGTCAGTGATAAAAATCCACAAAAAAAGGTTTGGTCTGATAATAACTGATGGGTTATTTGAGGTAACATAGTGTTTGTTGTTTGTTGCACAGGGTGCTAAATGCAGTGTTACACTGGTAAGCTGCCATTTTCCTGCAATGCTATGAGGTTATTTCCCCAGCTGCACTGGTCTGATATCTTAGGGACCACCACAGTGGGGTGGGGGTGGGGGGGGGTGTTGCATCACACTGTAATCTTCGTGTCAGATATTTCTTGCTTACTCCACCGCTCATCTGCTCAGTGCAGGTGACCTGTTCAGTGCAGCCATGGCTCCCGTTTTTCTTTTATGGTACGGTTGAAAGAGTATTATTGGGATCATTTAGATTAGATATCGTGACTTGAGATTCAAATGAATGCAAGAAATCATGAAAATGGTGGTTTAGCCACATCGGTGTCTATTTGTATTAGAGTAGTAGAGTATTGTCAATGTCATGAAAACTGCTGCATTTGTGAATTTTCCTGCCAAGACGAGTAGTGCCTGTTCATCTCTGAAGTCACAGGGAAAGTAGTGAAAGCAGAAGGGTAATCATGTGCACAATAGAAATATAATAACAATAGCAAGTACTATTGTTCATTGCCTAACTGATTGGACATTGGGAGGAATTTTCTTGACCAAATTAAATGTAAAATAAGTGCCACCATTGTAACAAGTCAGTTTGTGAAGTTTTTTTGGTTCTAAAATTTCTATGATCAGTTGTAAGTGGTATTATTCCAAAGTGGAAGCATTTTGGAATTACAGCAACTCAGCTATGATGCACCAGACTACATAAAGTGCAGTCACACAAAGTGCTGGGGCACATAGTGAGCAATGGACTTCAATGCTCTGCTGATTCAATAACAGCAAAGTTCCACAATGCAGCACAAAAATAAGCACAGGCACTGTGCACTGGGAGCTTCATGCCATGGGTTTCCATGTCTGATGAGCTTCTGCAGGTGTAATGAGCAGTTGTCCCAGTAATTTTGTCCATATAGTGTATATCTCTTCATTTCAGTGATGACACTGGTGACTAGGTGTGATCTTGAGAAGAAATCGGTCTTACTTAAACAATTAAAACACCCCGATGAGGTATTTTGGTTTTGTGCAGCCATTCCTTTTTTTTCTCATTAGCAGAAAACTCTGGATAGACAGAAAAACAGAAACCCTCAAAGAAAACGGCCTTGTCTTACACACACCAAGGAGGAGTCAACAACCCCTCTTATCGTTATTAGTATTTCTTAATGCTTGTAATCTAGCAAATAATTTCATACA
>NW_005187592.1:1183942-1186897 GCF_000239375.1 Pundamilia nyererei
AACAAAAGGCCACCCTGGAATGTGCAGTTTTGTCTCACAGCAAAATGCCACAGATGCCACAAGCAATGAGGGAGCGTGCAATTGGCATGCTGACAGCAGGAATGTCAACCAGATCTGTCGCCCGTGCATTGAATGTTCATTTCTCAACCATAAGCCGTCTCCACAGGCGTTTCAGAGAGTTTTCTCGGCATCGAAAACCAGGGAGCCGGAAGAGCCGTGGTACATGAGAGTGTTGTAGGTGACGTAGATATTTTCAAAGGGGTCGTTTTTGATCTGCTGATTGATTTCACAAAGACTGAAATTCCTCGCAGTCTTCTAAATTTTCATTATTCTCTCGCCTCTCTTTCTCGATGACGCATGTAGGACTAATTTTTTTCACTCCTCCTCCTGGGTGTCCGACGACACAGGCCTCGGCCTCTGAAGGCACAGGTCCAAATCTCTTAAGGAGCCCCGGCGGTACTTTCTCTATTCCCAGCTTAAGTATGACATAATCTAAGTTATCGTTGCCGACGAACACCTTAGTGCTGAGGTTGTTCCTGTCTGATTCTTGGTCTTCAAAGTTAAAGACCACGGTAACGTTTACAAATTCACGCCAGTTAGGTGAGTTTGATTTAACCCAGTAGTCGAATAAGTGGGCGTTGGTCAAGACAAAGTTGTCAAGTAGCACAAAGCCGGTGCCTTGCTTTATGAAGGAACCAGTTATGAGGCAAACTGACTCGCTCAGTTCGAGCAGCAACATAACACTGCAAATTTCAGTAAAAGGCTGTCGGCTCTTTCCAAAGGTCTCCTTCCTGTATTTCAGTGCTTCCTGAAAAGAATTTTTAGGGAATCTACTCTCCATCCATCGTTTCAGACGTGGATACTGCTGACAAAGTAGATCGTAAACCTCCTTACGGTCAGTACTGCTGCCCGTTTCTTTGATTGCCGTTTTTAGACTCAATCCGTTCTGCCGTGCTACATCTAAGACTGATGTCACTCCACCGCTGCGCTTTGCATTATTTGATGCGTGTGGAGGTTTCTGCTGCCCTAGGATGGCTACATCTTTTATTTCCCTATCTGCTCCCCGTGGAAAACATATCTGGAATTTCTTATTGTCCAGACAATCAATTATGTCTGTGCACTCAGTCTTACGTTCGTCGTCGATGTTAACCAGCTCAAAGTAGCCCAGGTCATCGGTGAAGCGACCGTCTCTTTTCAGAGCCTCGGCCGCAGTTATTCCCTTCTCCCCGTAAACACAAAGATACTTGAACTGTTTTAAAGCATCATTTTTTAAAAAACTTTTCTCTTTTTTGGCATTTAGTCCTCCCTTTGTACCGATGTAAAAGACAGAATAGCAGAATAGCAATCTTTCGCCTTAACCATCTTCTTATATTTACTGAAAGGCCTCCGTGCAAACTTGAACATATTGCCTGTGCCATCTGAACTGATGTCCGTGTTGGTCCTGCAGAGAATCAGAGTTGGAAAAGTTGTTAATGTAGCAAAAAACCAAATGTATTGCATTTTGTTCATAATCTCTTTAAAGCCACGATCTTTTTTTATCGCTTTCACTGGAGTGGGTAAATGAGTCTGCAAAGTAAAAAAAAACAGATTTACATCCATGTTTATTACGTTTATTACTATCATCCGATCCCATTTATACACATTTAAGAAAAAACATGGAAAATATCCTGTTGTTTCCATATAGAGACTCGGCATTTGAACCATCCCAAATATTTGGAGTAGGGAACCAACTCCTCAAACCGGTAAAAAGGTCAAGGACACAGTTACACGATCGCTAAACTAACCTATTTTTGGATAAAATAAAACCATATAAGAATGAGCCCTGGAATCTCGGTTTAAAAAAAAAAAAAGAAGCACTACGTATTACTTTTCTTATGTTCAGTATACAGGAGTTGCTGCTCACAGCCTGAGTTGCACTAATGTGTCTGTCAGGTGTCCCAAATGGAACGCCAGGCCGCACGCGCACTCATGCCGGACACCTCCTGACCTTATTTCCACGAACCCTTCAGCTGCAAAGTGCTTATGGAGTAAGTTTCCTTTTCATCAGAATTATCTGCCGTCATTCAGACATAAGTTGAGCAATGGTTTAACCAATTTTCCATCAAAGGGATGCCGGAATTAAACAGAACATAGGATGTAAGTTAAGGAAATATAAGTTTGACTATGGAGCACATCTCCTTCAGCGTTCACAATAATGGATTGCATTTCTCTCAGTCAACTGACTGTTTAGGGGGAAAAGCGGCTAATAGTTAGTGGGCTCTGTGTTTGTGGTTGTTGTTTGTTAATCACACTAGGAGTGAACAAAAGCAGAAAAAACCCTGTAAAGATGCAGACTGTAAAGTCTGGTTTATACCATAAATCTTACCAGCCGTAACTGGTTTTTTGTGTTTTTAAGTTATAAGCACGTGTCAAGACTTCTCTCTCCCATTGCTGATGTGATCCTCCTTCTTTGTTCCCTATTAATGATCTACGGTAATTTGTGATATTGCCCCCATAAAATAATAAGGTTTTATTGAAATCATTGTAATACAGAGATTTGATTTCGTGTGCATGCTTTGGATAAAAAAGTAATTTTGTCAAGACTGAATGTAGTTTACCAACTGCTCCTCAGTCCAGACTGACTTTACGGTTCATACGTGTCAACTCAGGGAACTCCTGCCGTGACCTCCTCTCTGTGAGCACCCACACACGCACCCACACACACACATGAACACACACACACACAGAAGGAGAGAAACAGAAAGATCATTAATGCAGAGGATTGCAGCAGCTCTTGGATTTTCACTCTCTGCCGGATTTCAGAAGAACGGTCACATAAATTTCATTACAAAATTTTTTGCCTTTGCTTCAATGTGTCTTTAAATCCTTTCTTGTTCAAATTGTTTATTCACATAGTAAAGAAGTAGCTCGGGAACTCAGTAAGTAGGAACAGTGATAGTTTAAAGACATTTTCTA
>NW_005187592.1:1188211-1190674 GCF_000239375.1 Pundamilia nyererei
CCCCGGCTTGGGCAGTCTCGGTCGTTGTGTCCTTGGGCAAGACACTTCACCCGTTGCCTACTGGTGGTGGTCAGAGGGCCTGGTGGCGCCAGTGTCCGGCAGCCTCGCCTCTGTCAGTGTGCCCCAGGGTGGCTGTGGCTACAATGTAGCTGCCATCACCAGTGTGTGAATGGGTGGATATGTAAAGCGCTTTGGGGTCCTTAGGGACTAGTAAATGCAATTCGTTACTAGTCAGATAATCTTAAAGGTTTTTATTTTATTGCACCTGTAATAAGATTAACGTAAGATAGCAAAATAAAGCCGCTATTGAAAAATGAAATAGCTCTTTACTGAGAAAATGGTTATCAAGATCACATTGTCATAATATTTAAACAGAATTCAAACTATGAGTTTGTCTGTGGAAAACTAACTGCCGCTCTGTCTCTCTATACAGCACTGACTCAACAGAAATCTGCTGTTGAACTCATGAACTCTCCAGGAACCCTCCCTCTCTGATCCCCCCCCAGGAACCACCCCTCCTTTTTTTCTCACCGGATGCGATTAGTCACACATATGGGATCGATTAGACACTTCCGGAGTACCCCCCTCCCCTCACCGGATGCAATTCGTCATGCTTATGGATCATATTACATACATCTGGAATCGATTAGTCACTTCCGGAGTACTTCCGGTAGGGTCAAAAGGTCAAGGCTGGGGCCATCAATCAAGTTGATGACACAAGGTGGGTTGTTATTTTTTTTTCTGGCAACTAACCAAAATACATAGCCCTCAGTTAAGTAGATTAGACCCAGGAGTCCAGGGAAGGCACAGCTCCACCGCAAAGGTGTAAAGCAAGCTCAGCCGGAGCAATCATCCATCTGAGAAGTAGGAAGAAAAAAACATAACCACTCCAGCCTGCACCCTGACAGTTAGTTACAAAGTATCTGCATAACGGCCATAATAAGAGCTTTTCCAGTTCTTCAGATACTACAGAAAGGAGGTTTAATACTTCCTCTATTCCCTTCTTCAGCATAAGATACACTGGGACCATCAGTTATAAAAAGAGAGGAGAAAATGTGTATCATAATTGATAGTGATAGACCACTGATTAAAATGATTAAAAAAAATGACAAAACAGATCATGGACATGTAATTAAAACTGCATTTTCCGATTCATGCCCCAGCCTGCTGTTTCAGGTTTTGCTGTTTAGATGTTTTGAATTTCGAACAGCAGACTGTCAAACAAACAGTTGTGCTCCGGTCAACCACAGCTGTAGAAAGGAACAGACTGAACTTGATGAGTCGATGTTTCTCTGTCTTTCTGGAATTCTTGAACAGAAGGACATAAAACACTGAGGTCTGTCTTTTTGTACGGATTTTAGAGGAGGTTCCAAGTGATGTAAAATAGCATAGAAGACATCCAAGGAAATATTCAAGGACATCCCTCTGCAGTGCTCGTGAATTCAAAGAACAGGAATCCTCTTTTTTTTCTCATCATTAAAAAATATGTTAACAAACTCCCAAGTAACCATAACTGGAGTTTTTTATTTTAGTGCATTATATAAAATGTAATTAAATCATATGTAGTATGAAACTTATGTGATTTTTAACTTGACCCTAGTGAACTCTACAGTTACTCGTGTTACAAACCACTGATGGCAAGTGCAGTGCTGCTTATTTGCTATTCATTGTTTTAATGTAACACTCATATTTTGAAGAGGTCTTAAATGTGTGAACTCATGTATTTGGTAAATGGACTTGTTCTTATACAGTGTTTTTCTACTCTGTCTGAGCACTCAAAGCGCTTTATACAACTAATTCATTCACCCAATCACACCCATTCACACAAGCACTTTTTTCTGACCTAAGTGCTAAGTAGTCTACCATTCATGCACATTCACACTCCGATGGATGCATCGGAGAGCAACATGGGGTTAGTATCTTGCTCATTTAATACAAATGAACTTAGATCAATAGTATTATCTCTAGTCTTTGCCTTGGCAGGGGTCAGTAACATGTTGAAAGGTATGACAGCTGTCATAGCTACTTTGTAAAATTTGTTTAACGCTTGTGAGATGCACTTCACACACGTACACACACACACACAGTTCTTCATTGCCAGATGCCACGTTTATTTTTAGTTTTCATTTGTTGTGACAGTCCGTAGTCTGGACAGCTCCAGTCTCAGCTGATCCCAGCTTCCCCTCCGCTCCTCTCCCGTCTCTCTAAAAATGGGGTAGGAAACCGTCATCAGCCCAAACGCCATCAGCTGTTCTCACCTGCCTCTCCAGCACCGCCCCGTTGAGCTCACTGCACCACTCCTCCCATGCAGTCGCGCCCAGGACCACACCTCAGCTTAAGTATCAGGAATAGGGATGGGTATCGTTTAGGTTTTATCTGATACCAGTACCAAACCGGTACTTTTGAAACTGTGCTGGTGCTTAAACGGTGCTCGAACCGGTGCTTAAAGAATGGAGAACACAC
>NW_005187592.1:1192069-1193642 GCF_000239375.1 Pundamilia nyererei
ATCCCTAATCAGGAAGTATGTGGTAACATGGTCTGGTGAGATTGTGTTTGGGCATCATTTTAATAATTATTTTGAGGTTTTAGCTTACAGTCATTGCTTTAAGGCTGTGTATAAATACAATTATTTAGCTGCTGCAAGCTTTACTTGTGAAAAGCAAATAAAGCTTTGTAAAGACTGGAGCTAGCTAGTACTTCTGAGATGTGATATTTTCACAAGCTAAAATGAGCTTAAAAGAGTGGGACTACATGCAGTGATGCTCGTTTTAGCCATTCAAAGATGTTTTTTTCAAATAGATTGTTATTGATAATGTTTGTTTTTCTGTAAGTACCTTTTTGATTTCAAGTATTTACTAATGGATTTAGAAATGTTTATCTATAATTCCTTTTTTATTGTCCATGGAATTATCAAATAATGAATTACTTTATTAATATATCAAGTAAGAGTAAAATAAAAAGTAATTTGTAAATGAATTTATTATTGTCTTTTTTTTAATGCATTCATCAGTGAATTATGAAATGCTTTATTTCAATGTGTGTGACTCTCCTGGTCTGCCATACACAAGAGCTGGTGTTTCATCTCAGTATCAATGTTTCATCTGGTCTCCATTGAGTAGTGCCAGCCTCTTCAAAGCACAAGCAGGAGTCAGATCAGGCAGCAGAGGTTTATGTTTTAAGGGCACAATATGATAGAACTAGATGATGTTCTCTTGAGGTGAAGCATGCATCTTACCATCAACCCAGTGCGCACAAGAACCAATGAGTGATGCTGTTTTGCTCTCTCTCTCTCACACACACACGCACTGACAACGCCATATCCAACTCTATAAAAAACCTCCTCTCCAAGGATTTCCACTGATGAGTCATTAATTCCCAGACATCTGAAGTCTACAAGTACCACCATATGTTTTTCACAGCAACCTGTTAATTCTGCCCTGAGATCCACTCAACACAATGTACCAGTGCAATTTATATCTTATAAATACATCCTGTACTCAACAACTCCCATGGTACTGAAGTGGTGTAAACGGTGTGATTCTGCATTGTGTCTGATAAAAAAGGTAAAAGAAAGAAAGACCTCCAAGTAAATAATTTGCCCACTCCAGCTCCTCTCCCACAGGGGAATTGTAGAAAAGGGCATTTATTTTTACATTAAACATAAAGTATGCATTTACACGTAACATATTTGACATAAGATAAAACAAAAACATCAACATGAAATCCGACATACCTGATAAAAAAGGTAAAAGAAAGAAAGACCTCCAAGTAAAGAATTTGCCCACTCCAGCTCCTACGACCAAATACAAACAGTGGGGAAGAGGGTTAGCTCAACCCACCACAACTTCCAAGCTAGCAAGGAGTATGTATTCATGCTAGCATTTATGGCGCCTAAAACACATTTATGATACACACATACTACACATTTATAACATCTAACAAAAACATGCTTAATAATGACAATAATTGAACTAAAATCGCAATCAGAAACATCAGGGTGGCTAAATATGAATTATATGTGTGTTTTAAGGTGTTGGAAAGAAATGACACCCACCTCTCCCACAGGGGAATTGTAGAAA
>NW_005187592.1:1195010-1196728 GCF_000239375.1 Pundamilia nyererei
GAAGTAACGCAACCAAGTGATCAGTTTGATATCAATCTTTTGTGATACACCGTCATATTTACATTATTTGTACAGTACGAATGATTTGCTTTGGTACCTGGTCAAACTTAAGCTCTCCTCTGTCTGCAGCAAACTTGCAGGCAGCAGCTTCTCCCCCCTCGCTCAGTCGCCTAGTGCCTGAGCTCAGATCATACCAAAATAGGGGGAATTTACAACGGTGCGCTCTGTGCTTCTTGTGTTGTTTTTGTTTTATACAGTTGTCAGTCAGGCATGTAACTAACAAATTGCACTCCAAAAGACCCCATGCTTCTGAAAAAATGACCCAGGCTTAAGCCCAGTAAGCCACCCCCCCGCTCCGCTGATGGTTGACCCCAAATCTCCCGAACACTATGTCGATTTGAGAACGCTAGACCGAGACAGCGAGACCGAGACAGCGAGACCAAAGTCAGTCGAGACCAAGACAAGACCAAGACAAAAGTCCGTTGAGACCAAGACGAGACCAAGACCACGTAAAAGTGGTCTCGAGACATCCAACTCTAGCAATTACCAACACAAATCATATTGATGAGAGAACAAGAATGAAAGCCAAAACAGAGAGAGAAGGATCGGGACAGAAGCACAGATGGACTGGGACAGACAGAAGCCTTCAGTGTTTTGGCTTCTGTTTGGTTTAATTGAAGGACCGGGCGATGCATCGCCTGAAAACCTGAGAAACGGAACCAACAAGTGGCCCAACTCTCTCATTCAAAAATTTATGGTGAATATGAATGAAATATGAGAGTAAAATTTGAATTTGAAATTACTTTTTAATTACAAGTCATTTATAATATATTTCGGTGTCTCAGAGTCATGTCTGTTTCCAGTGCAGCAACACTGCTGATTTTGTCAGCAAGAACAAACTAAATATTGAAGTAGGGCTGCAAAAACAGGATAATATAACATGTAAATTAACCTAATTATAATTAAAAGTTAAACACAACTTGCAGCCAGCAGAAGCATTTACAGTGCTACAAGCTGACGGGCTAAGGAACATACCACATGGGCACAAATTTGGCATGGCAGGTCGATTCCCACCTGGCTGACTGTGTCTTTCTGCACTATATGTATTAAAGTTAAATTAATTAAGCTTGGTAAATCAATCTTAGTTTATCTTTAACTTAATGAGAAAAGTTCGAGGCAGTTTGTGTTTTTATCTGAGGAGTTTGAGCCTGAGGTGGTCTGGTGGACTGATGGAGTGTGAGGAGGCTGATGAGTTTCTGCAGGAATGCCTGGCAGGAAATGAGGATCTGAGAAACAGGAATTGTTACTGTACTAGGAACAATACACAAAACAAAATACAACAGTGAGCCGGAATGTGCCAGTGCCTGAACAACCTTTTAACAACCTAGAGGAGACTACGTCCATAACTACTGCAGGCCAGTGATTAGAAGATTTTCTAACCAGAGATCAAGTGAAATCCATGAGTTCCATGCCTCTAAGAGAACTGAACAGGAAAACCTGCAAACTCATGAAGGAAAGCATAGTTTCTCCCACACGTTCTTTGAAATTATCAGATATTTAATTTCATTGTAAGAGATCGAATTAAAAAGTTCTGTGAATGACCTACAAATGAGAACTTTAACTCAACTTTGGTTAAAATCTTTTGCACATGTTGTCCCTTTGTGTTTGTGCCTCTGCATTGTGTGCTACATCTCATACAGTGTGTCAAAATGGTGATT
>NW_005187592.1:1198001-1199378 GCF_000239375.1 Pundamilia nyererei
ACCTTAAATTAGATTTTAATGTAGTTCTTTACAAAGGAAATCCCAGTATATGTTTTTTGAATTTCTAGCAGTCAAACACCATCGAGTAATTATTCTACTGAGGAATTTTTTTTTTTGCAGGTTGTTATTGTTTTCCCTGTAAAAGCACTTAAAGCATTATATATAAAAACAAATGTACTTACTTACTTACTGTAGATTAGAGACATTTTGTTATGCATTCTGGACAAAACCAGGCAAAACAAAATACTCACATACACCTCACATTATAAAAGCTGGGATGGCCTCCATCCATCAGATGCTTAAGAAAACTGATGAACGACCTCTACAGCCACTGTTGTCAGCCGGAAACAAACGGAGGAACTGGACACTTGGTAAAATGTTATTGTTAGTCTTAGCCTACAGAGGATCAGACTTCAATCACATGACCAGAGCAAAAAAAGGGCCTTCAGGTTTCAATAGCAGGAGTATTATTCTCTGAAGCCAGTGCCTGTGTCTCGCCCATCCCCTCTGAAATCCTTTCTGAAATTCTAGCAGTGAAGATCAATAGGTATTTTTTATTATAATTATAATTTTCAAAGAGAAAAACATACATTTGAGTCCTTCCCTCCTTGCCTACGCCACACAGGAGAACAGAACTGCTGAGAATTCCTCTAGAGTCCTCTCCATCCCTCTACCTACCTCTACTCTAGTAAATGTGTCTCTACCAAGCACCACATGCTGATGCTGGGAAGTTATTAAATGCAAGATAAAACAGGGAAACGAAGTGCTGTCACTGTGGCTGGAGGCTCAATGAAAATGACTGATGGACTTTCATCATATGGAAGAACTCCTTTCTCTACTCTAAAATGCTCAGTAAACTTTTAACTTGTGATGTGAGAATGTGGCAGTATAAAATGAGATCAAAGCAAGCCCATCAGAAAACACATAGTGGGAGTGTGCAGTGCACTTGTGCCTTCATGATTGGTTCATCATCCTGCTTACTGGTGGCTAGCTTGAATAAATCATGACATACTGGATATCCTATACTGTACAGCCAGGGTGGAACTTCAGTGTCACTTATTAAGCCATTTTTGACACGCAAATTATTAAATATTAAATTTCTGAATGATTAGAGTCTGCTGTCGTTGGAAGTTAAGCATGGCATTATTACCTTAGGTGGTTTCCAAACATCATGCAAAGTATAATGTAAAAGTTTGCAAGGACGGCCTTTTCAACATACTGTCACACTGAAATAAGTGAAAACTGCTGTGGGAGTAGGGGTGGGTTTTAATGATCGATTCATCGATTAAAATCGATTCTGGCTTGGATAACGTGATATCAATTCATTAAATTTTATATATAAATGTATTTTGCCCAAAATTCCAGAATCTCAGGTGA
>NW_005187593.1:0-34533 GCF_000239375.1 Pundamilia nyererei
AAGTGTAGAACAACAGAGTTAGCGTTGTGTTTTCAAGCTCGTCATAAACCTGAAAAGGTGTATCGCTTCTCTATAGTGAGTCTGGGTGAACAACAACAACAACAACAACAAAAACAGCATCACTGGGAAAAATCAGGAAGAGCTTCAACAACACAGGTCTTTGGCATTTAACACAACAGTTTGTGGATGTTCAAACCACAGACCCAAGCGCACAAATCTGAGAAGAGAAGCTTCAAAACTGCTCAGAAAATTAAGCTTGTGAACGAATTTAGTTTAGTTTGTTTGGGTTTTTTTGTTTGTCTTTAAAGAACAAGATTTAAAGATTTAAAACAATGAAGTAATACATATTCTTACATGTAACGTTCGTGAATGTTTTCTGAGCTGTCATTTTACACTATATTATCCTATATAAATTTATATCCAGTTTGGGGACAAAAAAAAATACTAAAAGTGAAAATGTGAAGCTAGTTTCAAAGAAAAGCAAAGGGAAGGCTGAAAGCTCTTAAATACGCATGAAGCGTAAAAATATTAACATTCAACAGGCTTGATGATTTTGTGATGTTTTTATAAAGAATTAATCCAAATTAGCCTAACAATCAGAACAATAGTCAAATTTCAGCAACATCTAAAGAAATAAAACATATGCTAACAAGGAAAACAGGTTTAAATAGTGTAAAATGACAGAAAGTATAAGAATATTTCAATTAAGACTAAGGAGCCAATGGTTTGCACGCTATCAGACTCTAGGTATGTTTGAACAGCCTTAAAAACAACATCTCTGAATACATACAAGGTATTATATCTGATCTTCATACATGAACACTACTGGCCCAAAAAGCTTTCCATGACATAATTCCTCAGAAATCCTAATTTCTATCAGCAGCAGGTAAACGGCATCTGAAAACTATTTTCCAGACGCTGTCCGACTGCTGTTTTATCTAAAATAACGCATGCTTTTAATGTTGAACAGCCCAGGATTGTTTACAGTAAGCAAAATATTTCACAGCCAACTCTGAGCAAAATCCTACGGAAGCTCACTGAGACCAAAACTTATTAAATGACCTCACAATCGTCGACTTCTGCCACACTATACTTTCATCAGTTAAAACAGAAAAAGAATAATAAGATTATAGTGCGTTAGATGTTAAGATAAAGTAGAGCATGTGATCGCGGTACACAGGAGAAAAAATTAAATTTTAAAAACCCGTTTTCCCTGAATTCAAAGTTAAAGTGCCCCAAAAATTAAATTTCATGCAAATAGTCGGGGATGATGTGTTTTAACAGCTAAAGTTGTTTATGAGATACACAAAAAGCAACAACATGGCTTCAAGATTCAGTTACTGTTTCCATTCAGACTTTCGCATCACTTTCAACTATAAAGTATGGAAGCAAAAGAGGGCCAAAATAATTGTATTTTGTTTTCTGAATTTGTTAACCTTGAAAAAGTAAAACCACCAATAATTAAAATTATATACTCAAAGTTTTCAAATGACATACTAAAAATTAAGCATTTAAAAAGACCTCCAAATTTAAATTTCTTGTATTTACATGTAACCATTAAGTTATTAAATGACTTAATGGTTATTAAATCCAACATTTTCTAACATATTCCAGTTGGCCGCCTTCTCTTTTAAACCTTGCGTGTTAAAGTTTATAATGCTGGACTTTTGCCCATGATAACCCAGAGATTATATATAAAATTAATTCATTTAAATTCTAAAGGCCCTTTTTTGCTTCCATAAAATTAACCCAGTGTTTAATAATAGAAGAAACTGGGGTTAAAACCCCTTTAAATAAAACCTCTAAACTATATATACTGTATGTTTTTCCCTCTGGTGGGATGAGGCCCCTAATAGATGTTTTGCTCCAGGCAACAACACAAAAAATCTCTTTGGTTGTAACAAAAATAAAAACAAAATAACTCTATAAGATAAATCAAGTTTGACACAGAAGCAAGAGAACAGTTGGCGTGTTTGACCACTAGATGGCGACAGTCTCCTACAGAAACGCCCTGCAGCACCCTCAGTTTGACATCATTTAGTACCTGCAGCTCAAACAGCAAACAGCATTTTGCAACATAAAGATAAAATGCAATGAACATTAATGTTTTGACTTGTTTGTCCAGATTATTGACCGTTTTCTTTAAAATTACCCCCCCCCCTCAAAAAAAAAAAAAAAAAAAAAAATTCCACGCAAACAAGAAAAAGCCTCTTTGACTTTTAACTGATAGATTACATCATCACAAAAAATATTGCATATATATCAAAGGTTTTTAAGGCCTTTTCTTAAGAAAACCCTTTTCTCGTTGAGCCTTCTTTTGCACTCTGATGCATTTCTTTAGTTTTTCTGCCTTTAAACCCTCATGTTTACTACAGTCCTGCGTGCCTTGATTTGTGTCCCACTCTTATTTTATCCTTAAGAGAGGTTTATGAGGTCAAGGCTGCACATTTTAGTTCAAGATAAGCGTATCAAAAAGTTGCGTTTTAAATGAATGCCTGCTGACAGACGGGTTGAAACGCACACAATGCCGCTGTTTTTCCTCTCTGGTCTCAGCAGCTATCAGCACTCACAGACCTCCTTTTCTTGCACTCATGGATTCGAGGAGCTCACATAATGCAAAAAGCGAACAAGCAGTTAATCAAAGTGACTTGCGGTTGGAGGAAACCCCCGTCACGGTCCTCAAGGCCACGGTCACATTGCTTGTATGACAGTCTTTCCCATGTATTAGCTCCTCGTGCCATTTATCTTCCCCTAGTTTTTGTCTTTCCTGCATCTAATGTTTCTTTTCTACTTCCTCTGAACCGCTCAGTCAACTTCCAGAAGCCTGTCAAATCTCCACACTGACTACATGGTTGGGGGGGGGGGGGGGGTCAAAGTTCAAGCAGTTTGCTTCAGTCTATTCAGCTCATGGTTCACGAAACTCTGCTGGTGGTGGAAAAAACACAAAGGCTTCAGATCCCACCAGTTCATCTTCACTCCACATGAAAAAACAAACAGCGTTTTTTTTTTGGTTTTTTACAAACTGCAACCAAAACTAAACTACTTCCTGTTAAGCTCCAGTTAAGACTCATCTTATCGTTCTTTTACTCTTCCTATTAAAAATCTCTCTAGAGTTCCTGCATCTGTTTTCCGTTACGTCACCTTTCATTTCTCCTTTCTTTCATGCAAACAATCTCAGGCTGGCTTTTATGGAGTCCTAAATGTGCCAAAAAATATGAACAGATAATTAAATTCCATATAAATGGATAACGAATATAATAAGAATTTCTTCTCAGATTCATATATTTTGATTGGACATGTTTTTGGAACGGATAAATCCAGAAGAACTCCAATCCATTTTCATTCTTTGTAATTAGAGCTATTATTATTGGAATCAGTATTTACTTTTACAACTACTGTGGGTTAAAATAACTCCATTTTATGATAATAACTTTTTTTTAAATGGTCTTTCATGCTCTGATGTTTGGATTTTCTGTGTCCTGCTGAAGTCTGAAAAAACTATTCTCAGCATCTGTGTCAACAAGCAGATTGTTGCTCCGCCTCTACAATAAAACAAAAATAAGACTGTTTTAAAAAGAAAAACAAAAAGCAATAAAAAGCTTCACCCATATAAATTAAAAAAAAAAAAATATGTACAGACCTTTAAAACACACAAATTAAATAAAAATAATTCAACATATGGCCTTGAGTCTTTCACAAGTTCAAAGGATAAAAAGGTGAGGGAAACAAAAAGGATGAACTGCATAAATTATGTGACAGCAGGACAGAGTGAGAGAAGAAGAAGAAGAAGAGAGGGATGGACGGCGAACAGGGAAGAGGATGAACGGATATGGCACAGTGAGTGAATCTTTGGTGTTTGCAGGCAGACGGAGCCGAGCGGGAAGCAGTTTGAAATCTTGAATCCAGCAACCAAAATTCTGTCTGTTCGTCTTTTTTATTTGCAGTCTCTTTTTTCTGTCCTCTTGTCATCCTTTATTATCCCTTCTTCCAGGTGCTGGATCCTCTCTCCTGATTCTGTGTTCACATCCCTCCCTCCATCAAAATGTACACCAGGAGATTAAAAATGAAAAACAAAACAAAACATCCCCTTCGTCCCTCTAGGGGGCAGTAGTCCTTTTTCAAGGAGGTTATATCCTCTTAAGAAGGCCCCCTGACCTCCAGCAGTGCCTCCTGCAGTCTCTGCCGGTAGGTTTCATAGCGACGAATTACTGCGTCCTTCTGCTCCTGTTCCTCCTTTTCAAGGATCCGCAGGAAGTTTTTCAGCTCAGGGATGGAGAAGGCATCCCACTGAGGAGAAAAGCAAGAAAACTTCACTCAGTTCTGTTTTTTCCTTTTTAATTGATAAAGTATATGTCTATGGATGATGCTTGATAGTACAGTAGGAGTGGTTATTTCTCTTTTTATGCGTAGCATCCATCTTGGGATAACAACAATGGCACCTTTACTACTTTTTAAAAACACGTTTTTTAAAAAGTTTGTCGTAGAAGTTTCACTAGGAAAACAATTCTTTTTTTAAAAAGTCAGCTGCTAGGTTTGAATATAGAATGATAACAATAATGTACAATGATAACTTAAAGTAAAAGATTTAAAAGGAACGGGGGGAAAAAAAGACTAGGATGGTGATTGCCAAACACTGTGGCCCCCTGTTGGGCTGTAAAGGTACTACAGAATTAATTTACAGTCACTTTCTTTGCCAGTTTTCCAGTTTTTGTCATTTTTGCTTAAAAATTGTGATTGAATATTTAAGTCATGGGGATAAAAAAAAAAAAAAAGGTACTTTTTCATTTTCTGCCTTTTTTTAAAAAAATCATAAACTCATAGGTTTGTTAAGAGCAAATGCTGGGAGATACTTGAGATCAAACAGTTTATGGCAGGTCAGCCTCAATAAGTAAATCCTCAGAAGATCTAAATCAAATGAAAACACAAAAGAATTGTGCATTAGAGTTTAAAGTTTAGAAATGGGCCACAGCAGCGTCTCGTTTGGGAATGGCTGAACTCGGAGACGAAAGAGCACAGAGGCCAGGAAGATGTCAATAAAGCTGAAGTGTGGTGATAATCAGTGTTACCATGACTTCTCCCGTCTGCTGTTCTTTCAGGACAAAGCTGAGCAGGTCTGGGTCGGGTCCCGCCACCAGGCGAAGAAACAACGGCTTCTCAGCATCCGCCAACTTGCATGTATAAACTGCAAAACACACACACACACACAAACAGATTTAATTAGTCTGTACAGTATGCACGCTGCATGCAACCACAGGCAGCTGTTCCTCTGTGCACATATAAATGGATTTGGCAAAGGATGAAAGGATGGGAGCGCCATATTACCATGCGGTAGTTTACAGGAACAGACAATGAGGGACAGATTCTGTTATTGCCAGCAATGTATTTACATCTGCAAAAGATGTAGAAGGTGCTAGAGGCTTGATTATTCTGACATTCACATATTTCCAAACCTCAATCTGAAAACTCATCGGTTTGTCTGCTGACAGCATCTGAGGACAAAAGCCGATTCTTCAGGGCTTACGGTGTAATTAGGATGTCAGGGTAGTGTGTATATTCATTTACAGACCTCCTGCTTCATCAGTGTGTTCTCAGCCCAGTGACACTTTGTGATGTTCCTTCTGCAAGGTGCCCTTTAGCCCTCTGGCCCCAAAAGTATTGCTCATGCTTAACAAAGATACAAAGTCCTTGTAAGGAGGTTGGAGAGTGCTGGGGGCATCGTTTCTTGGGTTAACAGCCAGAAGACTCTGGTTTCTACTCCTTTTGAGCACTTTGTGTTTTAGAACTACTTAGTTAGGGTTAGGAAAAGATTGCAGTTTGGGTTAAATAAGCAGGGTTACTGGTATGCCAGTGAGGGCACTGGCATACCAGTAACCCTGCTCGTTAACAAAATCTCAAAGGAGTGACCAATCAGCATCACTTCTGCCTTAATGTATGCCACAGCACACACAACAAAGACCGGTTTTCTGACAAAGCAGTACTAACCGACAGCGGTGAAAACAGTCTGACTGTGTGTCGCTTACAATTGCATCTTTTGTCTCTTCCTAACAAATTCTGCATATTTGTATGTTGACCATCATTTATTGGTTTAGAAGATTTACAATTTAAGGCTTTCTAACTTTCAGAAGGGATTAAAATAAAAGCAAAGAGCTAAAGAAAAAACAGTGAGCAGAAGCAAAACAATTGAAGGAGATGTTTCTGCACCCTGTACATCCCTACAAGCTTTGGTTCAAATGATTCTCTTCTTTACATATCCAAGTTCTCCTCGACCACATCGTGAGTCGTCTCGTCTCAATTTGAAACAAAGTCGAAGATGTTTCTACATTTCCAGACCGCAGTTAAATCTCAGACACTTAACTTTTCTCCTGAAACACCAGACAAGTTCATTAAAAGTCCTCAAGTGTTTGCAGTCAGGCGTCTGTCTAGACTCTGTCTTTTATTAGCTGTACGTCTCCAGTCATGAATGCAAACCAGAACAGGAGCGTTTAAAGAAGGGGGAGAAAACACACAAAAACACTCTAAATCTATAAAAATTTGAGTTGAAATGACTCACAAGCTTCAAACAAGCATCTGCAGGTTGTGTTTATAGTTTTAAATCAATGCATAAGGTTAATAAACTGTCTTCTCCTCACTGAAAGACATCGTGTGACACCCAACAGCCTGTAACAGCTGCTCATTCACAGCATGGATGTGCACTGTATTTATATCTGCATGTGTGGGTATCCCTGGTGAGCTGTTATAGTAGGGAGAGCCTCTGGCATCCAACATGAGGGTGAGGCCCACACACACACACACACACACACACCTCATACCGAGCGTGGCAATAGTGGCATGAAACCCCGTCTCTCACACCCAGTCTTACCCTGCTCCTCCCGCCGGTATCTCTTGTACAGGGCATATTTAGCCGGGTTGTCTGCAACTGTGAATTTGCTCAGCAAGCCGACGATCACCTGAAGACACGCGAGAAAGAAAAACACCCGTCAATATTACTCTGACAGCTCTTCTAGAAGATTTTTGTGTTGCTTTGTCGTTAATTTATTGCTTAAAAGGATAAAGAACATTCAAAACTGAGTGAAATCAATGAACTTAGCCCTGTCTGTCTCTCGACTTCAACCGGTCTGTCATCAGATCATAATTAACCTTTTAATCAGGCTGCAGTGTGTTCACATGTGTGTGTTTGCTTGTGCATTAACAACCTCTTTGACTGTGGTTTTAGAGCTGACATGAAGGGTGTTGGAGACTCCTTGGGGCAGATAGAAGGCCTCCCCAGCTCTTGTCTGACTTCCCTGCACCGTCATTGGCCTCCGCAAATCCATCTGGACCTTGATGAAACCCGTGTACACACCGCCCGCACCCTGACAGAGACAGAGTTAATGTTTTAATGTGGCCACTATGGTAGCTGCTACATGATCTCTCTAAGTGAGCCCAGTTCACCCAATAAGCCCAGTGTGACCTGCAGGACAGATGGCCCCAGATGGAGGAAGACTATCTTAATCTCATTACTCCATATGGGGCTGGGAGGAGTGTGTGTGAAGGTCACGAGTAGACAAAGAGGCCAAGAATGAAGAGAAGTAAAAAAACCAAGTAGACGTCAAAGATGGAATGATAAAAAGACAAAAACGGGATGAACAAGAAAGACAAATCCTAAAGAATGAAGACAGAAACTGGACAGAAAAGGTGTGCTGAAACAGAAACATGCAGGCTTCTCATAGTGAAACTACCCATTCATCCACTCACTACTTAAAATATGCAGAGCAATCGGCTCTAAACTGTCCTGATGATCTATTAACTGCAAAAGTAACAAATATTCTCAGTTCTCAGTTGTTTTTTTTAAATATAAATGAAAATAAACATTTAGACTTTTTTTTTTAAAGGATTGAATGTGAGCTCTGAAACCCATTTACAGACATTATTATAATGACTGTGGAACAAACTGACTGTGAAAGTTAAAGTTTCACGATGAGCATCTTGTGAATACACCCACTTTGAGTTATGACTCATTTCAGCATAAAATATTTTGGAAAGTATCATCATTATTTCCTTAATCAGTGAGTTTGTCTTTTTTCTCAGTTATAAAAAAGCAAAACAATGACAAGTAATTAACAATGGAGTGTTTAAAGGTAGCTCAAGTTCCCAACAGACTTTATTATCAACTGGAAAATTGCACAGATTAGCCTTAGACAACACTTTGTTTTAATCTTTATATAATGCTCTAGTAGTATGGCATTTGATCTCATTACATACATGCTGATTTGGGCATGAGTGACCAATATAAGCTGATATTATGTGTCTATGCAGCTTTTTTGTCCATTTATTGTCTTTATATTCTAAAAACGCATATATTCAAATGTATAAATGAATGTAAACTTTTTATTGGCCAGTTAAAATGTGATTTTTAGTGGATAGACTCAGTTATTATGTCTGGGCTCCCCTCTGAGTGTCAGACTAGAAGCTACTGGCCTTTAGATGTGCCGTTTCCCATCTGTTAAGAGTGCGGTCAGCTTAACTCCTTGTCTGAAAATAGATGATTTTCCATGACTAAGGGAAAAAAAACCTCAGGAAACATCCTCTGTAACCTGCCGCTCCTTCAAAAATGCTTGCATTCTTTCATGTGGTGCTTTAACGGCCAGAAAACCCCAGTTTCACCTGACATCTCTCATTTCTACTGAAATTCACTCTGAGTTGAAGTGGAGAGAGACAACTTCAGACACCTGTCACGCTGCCAATGAAAACACTGCGGGGCGAGAACAATAGCAGGAATAACATCACATCACTCTGATGCGAGCACTGAGGAATGCTGGGAGCAGGAGGGAGGCAGAAGTAACACGGCAACATTATAAACTTCAAAATCTGAGATTTAGAGCCTGCACAGCTCTGCAGGAGTCTGGAGAGTGGAACCATTAAGACAGCCCTGGTTGATGGGTTTTGTTTTTTTAAAAGGTGTGTTTGCGTGAGTGTGTGTGCATATTATACTCACCAGCGTCATTTTAAGGTGGTCTTTGGTTAGCAAGTTGTACTGCTCGATTCTCTGCCAGATTTCCTCTTTGCTGAACTCTGTCCGCAACTCTCTCTCCTTCTCCACATCCTTAGAAGAAAAGGGACAAAGAAGGAAAGGAAACGCGACATGATAAGTCACAAACCAGCCAGGACTATTAAAACAATACATCCTCTGTTTAGACAACAGCGGTGGGACACAAAAACGAGGGAGGGAATAATTCTTTCTAATCCAAATCAAGAACCAGCGTTTTATTTTCTGATTTTACAGGATGATACACGGCAATACTACAAAGCTGTGCACATTACTCTGACATAATGTACTGTATCTCTTGTTGGTTTCAAGTGGGTGAGACAACTTTAAAACCAAAAAGATCTCTTTATAAACAAGCCTTAAAACAGATAACCAGAGCTCCAAGGTGCTCAGGGTGAGTGTAGAGCTGCCAAGAAGAAGCTCTGCTCCTGCACAATCCTCCTTTCTGTTTAAGTTCATTAAGGAAAGCAACGAGCACCCCGACAGCTCGAAATGTGTAGAGTTTCATATTTTTCTCATCGTGCAAAAAAATTTAAAAAAGGATTCGAACGAATAAGTCATGCTAACATAAATCAAATCAAGCATTTTTTTTAACCTCCATCATCTGATTTTTAAACTATGCTTATTAAATTTTGATGATATAATCTGGTTATCCGGTGTTCCCAGGCAGAAAATGGATGGATAAATGAATAAATAAAGCTATTTAATAGTATTAAACCCAATCATATTTAGCCCGGTTTTATACGTACAACAAGCCAGCTTTTTTTTTTTTATTACACAAAAAAAAAAAATTCAATAAATTAAGTAAAAAGAAGACAGGAAGTGGCTGCTTCTTTACCATTTGATTTATAACAATAACAAGAAGTCAGAAGGAAAAAAAAAGGCAGCAAGGAGTATAAGCGTATTTACAATACGTCATCATAATAACACCAGCGAGTATTAAGGGGGTTTCCGTGTGGCCCCGCCCCCTCATATCAGCTTGAGAAGAGTAAACTTGTTAAGATCATGTTTGTTGATATAAGTGCTCTGCAACAGACAAAATGTAATCCCCACTTATATTTGTCATGAATATATTTTGTCAAAATATACCTTCCTGTGAATATAAACAGGAACAGGTGTCAAGTGTCTGCTTTTTTATTTATTTTTAAACTAACAGCTCTGACTGGAGGGCGAGTACATGACAAAAACACCTTTTTACATCAGTGTAGGTCTCATGATAAGCGACTGACTCCTAATTTTAGACTAAAACATCCTGGAGGAAAGAGCTAACACTTCATGAGAATCGCATTTGAAAATATAACATAAGCAGCACAAAAAAAAAAAAGTGTTTTTAAGGAGACTGACCGGAGGCCACGTGGACTTGAAGAGCATGCATAACCGATTCAAACAGCCTGTGATGTGTGTGGCATGTATGTTTGACAAGTCAGCCACACAACAGACCTCACTGTGAGAGTCGCAGATCACACATCAGCACTGTGGTTTTATAAATAACCCTAGAAGATAGGGGGAGGCCAGAGGGTGGGGAAGGTCCAAACTTAGGTCAGCTGATAGGAAATGTTCACAATAAAGACAAAAAGAACCAATATGAGAACACAAACATACACATCCAAACCCTTTTAATGAATCCTAAATGAGAATGCATTATATGTAACTGCAGGCTACGTGCATAAAACTGTAATTCAGGTCACATGAAACAAATACGTTACATAATGGGTTGTAAAGTCAGGGATGTTGACCTCAGAGCCAAATAAAATGGTTTCTAGAAGCCTCTGAAGACACATGGCCGCTTTTCAGAGGTAAGAAAGTGATTCATATCCATATATGTAGCTCAAATAACAGCTGTTACCAACTTTAAACCTGAATACTGATGTTTTGGAGTTAGAAATGACCACGAGGAAGGTTTAAATGTTTCCTTAAACATTTCAGGAAAGCCTCCATGTGTTACAGGGGAAGTACCCAAGCAACAACCAACATATAAAAGGGCTATAGACTGCAGTTCCTCTAGTTGCCACTTTAGGCTAACTCTAAAGTGAATCAATATCCAAAGACTCCCATCTTGAAATGGCAAAAATATTTTAACATGTAAAACAAAAATCGTTTTATCCTAAGAGCAGCATCCTCCTTTATAAGAACTATAAGGGGGTAAATCCTATGGATGTTCTGCCTGGCCTTGTGGTCTAACCGCTTTGACTTATCGAAAGCTCACTGCAGCTCATCTAAACTCTTTAAAAAGCCAAACATTGTCTTCCTATAATAAAACCAATTAATTGTGTGGCCGAAAACTTGACATCTTCAAATTTTAATGTCAAAAAATTATCAGCAGATTATAGAACAACGGAGTAAATAATCAGCTCCTCTCCACAGATGTTGTTTTTTCTCCAAGTCACATAATTTTTTAAAGCTACAACTTTAAGTCTCAAAGCAGTGGATTCCAGATGTTCAAAGCAGAATTTAAACCTGATTTCTATTATTTTCTGTTTATATATGAGAGTGCCAGTGCAGATGCTCTAGACAGACTTTAATTCCCCAGCAGTCTGAGCTTACATGGGCATAGTGCAGCTCTCCCCAGCATCTATTAAAAACCACATACACACACACGCACACACACACGCACAGCAGAATCTAGGCAGGCTTTGAAGGCACATACACCCTTATATGGATAACACACGCACACAGTGCTCAAAGTAAAGACAAGGTGCCAATACAGCATGTGCAAACACTGAGGTTTATGGCTCTGAGAAAAAACAGCAACGCCAGTTTAGGTCCGCGCTAAAGTGCTTTATATTTAAGGAGAACACTAATCTGACAGATTTACTTCTCTGCAGCTACATTTACTTTACTCTTCTAATGCATGCTTACCTGATTACAAAAGAAAATATGGGGATCTTTTCAGGGGGAACTTGGCGGTCACTGGCTGAAATTATGAATCCCGTGCATTTATTGATGGTTTATGAGTTGAAGTAGGTCACCAAATGGATTAAAAGAAAATTTAGATTGTTTTTAGCTTCATTTGTTTGAGTTCTCAAAAGTAAGAAATTACTGTTTTACCTTTTGAGGGTTTTTGGGGTTTCAAGTTGTTGCATAAAAATAAGCAATTTGAAATCACTGCAAACAACAAAACAAGATAATAAAAATGATCATGCATGCATGTTTACTGAGCTATTATTCAGCCTCTATAGTGACACCTAAGTATGTACAGTTTTAGCACTGTGGTACTGCTATAGTCCTTCATTAATTAGTACACTATGATTAACACAATCCTTAATAATAATAATTAGTTTTTATTCTTAAATCTGTGACACATAAAATAAACCTTTATTTATTTATTTTTATTTCTTGGCCCAACCTGATCTTTCAATTTGGTATTTTTGCTGAAAGCTCCAAATACTCAGTTTTCCACCTCAGTCAACAACTCCTTTTGTGCTGTGAGAGACTTGACAAAACCTGTTTTAGGTTTTGTCAAGAAAGCCTGGTTATGTTGAACTTTACAGTACACGCCTCTGAAGTCACCTCCTGACACCCTGTTGATCGTAATCTGTCCGTGTAATAAATCCAGACACTGACTCATTGGGATTAAAGCAGATCTGATCAGTCACACAGGCACAGAAACAAAGTCACAACAGTTCGAGTCCCTGTTTCACAGATGCTTTCATCTACTTGGTAATACCTGTGTCTACCTGAGTGTCGTGACGTTGATTTTGACCTGCTGGGGTTTTTCCACCATCGGTCTCACCTTTAAGTGGTTGCTAGGTTAGACGAGTCAAAGCTTATTAGCAGGAAGTGACAGATAAGCAGATTATGTGCCATCTCAATGTGCACACGGAGAGGACAAAAATGAAAGAAGGTAAGATGTGAGTGGGGATATGAGAAGAAATACTCCCTCAAGGGGAATCCTTCCTTCCTTCCATGACTCTGCAGAGTTTGTGTTCGTTTGTGGGAGATCGTGTAGGTCAGTAGATAACCCTGCTGATCTACATCAGCTGTCCTCACCTCATCTTAAATAGTCAATTCAATGCTTCCACACACCTTCCCTCTAATGTGTTTCCCGATAAAAGCCCTAATTAACCAGTTTAAGCAGAGAAACAGCAGGATTAAAGTGACATTAGTACGAAGCAGGCGTGTGTGTGAATGTGGGCGTGTCAGCTTCTCCACTTCGAGCAGGGTAGACGGGGTTAAAGGTCACTGGGAGGGAGACAGTGACCACAATCCAAACAAACAGGACAAGCAGAGCACAGCGGAGCTGCAACACAATGAGGTCATGGTCCAATTTAAGCGTGCAGCGAACACTCCCACCAAAGCTGGAAGAGCAACGCTGCACTAAAGGGACAGAGGAGAACAGAAAGAAGGTTTTTAAAAAGAGGTCTGCCATGACATTATTAATCACAATGAGTCAAAGAAGGACAAAAAGGCCTTTAAACATCAGGCTCCACCTTTATCACTTCACTGAAGTCTACAGTTGGTATGTGTGGGAAGTGATGTCAGTGTTTTCTAGGGAAGTCTTGATTCTGCGTCAATTCAGAAGACAGAAGTTTTAAAGAAGTGCTGAACTGCTTCTTTAGAAGTATTGATTTGCACTAAAAGCTGAATATTTTCCAGCTTTGTGGCCAAATTTGTTGGAATCTTTTTCAGACGAGTGAATCCTAAAGTCCAAGATCCTGCATTACTTGTTTAAACAGACAGGGCACCAATATATATTATTAAGTTTGCATATCAACATGATATGCCTTATTAATACTGTGAGTATGCAAGACAGTGTATTCTGTCCACAGGTTGAAAAAGACAAAAGCTATATAGAAACATGCTGCTAATGGAGCATAAATGAGGTTTGAGTGGTGGAAGGTGATAAAGGCAATAATATGCTCAGTTAAACCAAAGAAAAGTTGTGGTTCTTTTAAGTTTATTGTATCAAGACAGGTGACGTATTTCATTCACGACAGGCTATTAAAATGCTTTCCAAGTACAAAGTGGCAGTATTAGTATTTATATTTGAAGAATAATCAGTGCATCAGACCAAGTGTAAAAGCAGAACTGAGTCAGCAGGGAAAAGGAAGAGAAAGGCCGTATAAAAGTGAGGAGACAGAAAACGAAGCGCGAACAGAGGAAACCATCGAAGGGGAGAGTCATATCAGGCTTTATGTTGAAGTAATCTGAAGGAAAACTGGTCTTTTGTTTTCTCTGGATCTTATCGCGCACACACCATTTGTCTCTGTTTAGCACCGTCACGCTCGTCTGCATCGCCTGTCTGTAAACACATGACATCACTGTGTGCATGTGTAGATAAAACACGCTTAGCTCAGACTAACACTGTGCACTTGTGTGTTAAAGGTGCTACAGGCAGACTAAACACAGTCATTCACCTAAACTGAACCTATATTTTAAAGGACAACAAAGACACTTCGAGTACAGCTGGGTAGTTTTCTGCCCTTGTCTTTGACTCAGATCTGTATGTTTGGGATAATTAAAGGCAAGTCCGTTTAGCAAAACATTGACAGGAGTTAACACCGGGACACTCCTCTATAGGTGCAATATATTACATCATTCTCTCAACTCTATCCCTCCTTTATCTTCAGTGGTGCTGGCGCTTTCATGGAAAGCTCTTGACTTTTTCCAGATTCTAGAAGATTCTCCAGTATCTGTGGTCTAGTTTTAATGTCACCTGTGTTTTCCTAAACAAATTCTTAAAACTTAAATGAAAGAAAAAAAAAAAAGCAATAAATGTTCATTACAAGCTTTTAAAGTCTGATGGGACATCTTTAAAGATTTCATTATCATCTGAAAATCATCATGAGACTAAAGAAAGCGCCAAGCGTCACTCTGGAGAAGCTTAATCATAGATTGTTTGAAATTCTGTTTTATGTTATAAAGATGAACAACGAGCCTTCATTTCTTACTGTAAACGGTGTATTTTAAAATTAATTCTGCCTGCTTCGAGGCCAGCTTCACATTTCTGTACCGACTCGATGACTACAAATCATGTTAGTTTCCCACTAAACTGAAATAATTAACCAAAAGTCCACACGGTGAACACGTTTATATCAACTATACTTGGCAATAACTTTGCACACACAAAAAGAAAGAGAAACTAGCAGCAACTACTGAAATTTATTCCCCCTCCACAGCCTCCCTCTCTCTGTTACTTCCTGCCGATCCATGGGGGGAAGTCGAGCCCAGCCACACCTTTCCTCTCAGCATTCCTACAGTAATGCACGTGCACATGCATGTGCAACATCACTTAAATGTCCCACAGACGTCCTCATACTGTTCTTCTGTAACAGACAGGTCATACGCACACGTTCCAGAGTTACTCGTGCATCTATACATGTTGAGGTATTTTGCTTTTCTTTATTTCTGTCATGTCTATGTAATATTACATTGTCAGATACTTATATTAAACATGACCAAAGCTTCAAGGTCAGACGTATGCAGAAGTAATCCCAGTAAGGGTTGGGGAGATTCAGACTGCTCTAAACAGTTTTTTTCTACTCTTGTTTTTATATGATGTCATAGAGTGAGGGGATATCCCCGCCTACCTGCTGTTCAAATCATCCGTTTAAGAGCTGAGATGATGAAGATTTGAGAAGCTGCATCAAGGCTACGTATAAGACAAATAAGGATTACTTTGAACACTGAAACTTGCAAAGCTGCTCCAGCAGAGTAGCTGTAAACCACAATTATCCATTTTCTATAACCACTAGCTATCATTCATTCACACTTTGGATGATTTCCAGAGCCTCGAGGCTGACAAAGCTGCTAGATGCAGTCTCTGAGCTGTTATTTTAAGCTTTGTTAACTCTTCAAAAAAAAGAGATATCCAGTGTTACTCCTCAACACAGCCCAAAGCTAAGATATTATGTACATGATTTATAAAGGGGAGGGGGAGAAGCTGCAAATAACACAGCTACCCCCAGCAAACTTTAGCAATTTCAGCTTAAATAAACAAAAACAAAAGAAACAAAACTGAAAAAATAAAGTTACTTTAAAAATGCTTGCCAGGTGATTAAACGTGTATCACTTTGACTCTCAAACTAACCTGAGCAACATTAGCTTTTTGTTGTTCTTCTGATATCATTAAAGATATTGCCTTTTTCTTGAAGAAGATTCAAACGTGCTCAAAAATAATCCGCATTAAAATGAATGTAAAGATAATTACAAAACCTCATCAAAAGAGAGGAGAGTCAGAATATCATTAAATACAATCCAAACACTTATTTATAGACCAAAATCAAGTTGATAATAAGTAAAATATTCAGCTTTAACCTCAAATATAAAGTTAAAAAACAGGCAAAATATGAAATAAGTCAGAAAGAAGAGAAAATGATGTTATTGTCTGCATGCCAAGAGGTAAAAACCTGCAGACTAAATCAGCAGGACCACACAGAGACATCACTTCAGCACAATGATGTGAACCAAACTGGACCGCTGACAATGTGTTCTGAGTGCGGTCAGGGAAGTACACCATGAAAACATGTTCAGGACACACAGTTAAGCCTCAGCTCAATCAGCAGCCTGTGAGGAGACCACCAGGCCACCCAGAGATGGAGAGCGCTCTGCTCCCAACACCGACAAAGACGTGCAGAAGATGGAGGAGGAACAGGGTTAGAAGAAAAAGCAGGGAGTGAGGAAAAGAAAAAGTAGAGAAAAAAAATGAAATAAATCAAAACCGTTTCTGTCGTTAGCAGCTGTCATATTCTGACGCCACGTTTAATAAAGCCGGGTCGCTTTTCTTCTCAGGCTCCGCTAACACTCAGGCTGTTGACACAGTTGCGTTGGAGATGAATACAACATTGAAAGCATGACGCCGCTGCTGTCTAACCGTTTGGGTCATCAGCCCAAACTGCTAAGTGCCTGCTGAGAAATGTTCTCATTAGCCTGAAAATGGCTTTCATTAACACAGCTACATACAGGGGAAAACACACTGCTGGGGAAAGACTCACACAAGCAATCGTGTCTATAACAAACCCTCGATCGATACAAATTAAGACTGATGTTGGAATAATGCATTATAATTTGGTCTATTCTGGTCTTGCCACACATGACAGCACAAATAAAATATATTTTTAGGACCTTATTATTCTTGATTTTAAGACCGTAACGATTCCCAGGAACACTGGCTGAAGTCAAGGCTTTGCACAAGAAGAATTGAGCAACAGACCCAAAGAGGTGTGTTCATGTGTGTGTTCATGTGTGTGTGTTGCGGGGAGGGAGTGAGTAAGCATGTGTGGGCTGAGATTTTGAAACTTCATAGTTCTGACCTTGGAGGAAGGCAGTGAAACAAACGAGGTGTGTTCGAGCCAAAGATAATGGAGAGATCCCCTCGAGACTTTTATTCCACTGAAAACAAACTGCAGATTACTCTCAATATCATTTTCAGTTATTATTGATGACTGAATAAATCATTTATCGCCTGACCCATGAACTTCTTTAAAAAAATAAAAATTAAAAAAATAAAGAATTAAATGAGAAATATATAAATCCCAACAGCTAAAGATCACTACCTGATCAATATGGAGGGTTTTTTTGTCCTTTTTTCACTGATTTGTTAAAATGTACTTTTGATTACTGATTATTTTATTATTTATGACATTATTCTTTTGTCATCTATTGGCCAAGACATTCACTGAAATGCCCAATCTGACAGAACGTTGTGAAATAGTCATCTATTGATTAGTACGTCTGGACACTTTTCATGTTTTAGGACATAAAAAAAAACAAAAACAAAAAAAACCCCCAAAAACATCCACATTTGGAAGCTGAAGGGTTGACAGTGGTGTGAATAGTCTCACTGCTACAGTTTTTTTAGTGCAGTTTTTAACTGTAAATTAATTGGGTAGGTTTAGGTGATAAAAAACAAAAAAAACAAAACAAAAAACACTTTAATAAATTATTTTTTCAAAAATGTTCAAATGCAATGGTTATCACCTTTTTCATAGGGTTCCAGGGGACTTGTACTCCTACGCTGTGGGTTAAACCTGATGTGCACCATTGCATCGACATCAACAGCCCAACCACAAATGTCCCATAAATGTAAACTTGCGTCCTACACCGCAGTGCTAGAAATGAAGCATAAGGGTTGGATCCATGCTGCAGTTACAAAATATGCTGCCTGTGTAAATAAATTAGTTTCAAAGTCACGCTGATTACAACGAAAAACAACAACCAGAGGACAATTTGTGATGTTGAACACAAACGGAGCGCTTTTTCAGGGCTCTCTCACATTTTCCCAGGGTTAGAAAGACCTTAATAGCTGATAGTTTTGGTTAAACTAATATAATTTCCCGTCACATTGCTTATCCTTGATTTGAATCAACAGTTACAGTACGGCCCAAAAAATAGTGTTATTTCTAAAAAAACAAAAAAAACAAAAAACATTTTCATCCTGATGGTCATGAAAACAAGTTACTGACCGACAATAACAAAGCTAATGCGAGGATGTCTGATGGAGTTAAAAACCCAGACACCAATAAGACTTAAAAGTTTAAAGTTTACTGAGGAGCTGGAAGACTACAGGAACCCCAAACCAGTTTTCCAGAGTCCTACATCGCCAACTCTCATGCAAAAGAAACAAACAAAAACAAACAAACCAGCCTCATTAAATCCTCTAATGAGATGTTACAACCTCTCTGAGAGCCACAGTCATAATTTAGACAAACACGGCCAAAGAAAGCAAAAGCAAACGAACACAACGCTGGCAATGAAGGTTTGTGGAACAAGGTTCGCTGCTGGCAAACCCCCCACAGCAGCCTCAGTCGAGTCACACATGAAGCAACAGCGAGTCAGTCATATCTGAAAACATGAACACTAAATCAGCCTCAGGCAGTCTAACACTCCTCCTGCAGGAAAGTTATATTGAGCTCCTGTTGGGTGTGTAAGCACACATGTTTATGACTTTCTGAAGATACTGTAGGCGTCAGTCTAATTTATACGCCCACCACGAGCACCATGTGACCAGGTACATTCCCATCACCACAACTGTGGTTAGCTTTGTGTTGTACTGTTGATAAGATGGATTAAAGTGAAAATGAAGCATGTTAAATAAAGATCCAGCAGCCTTTTCAGTAATGCTGTGCTGAATAAACAGTGAGATTTTTAAGCAGTGACACAAGCCAGAGTGTAGGTTCGCTGGATTCAATTTTAGTGCTGCAAGTGTGCTGGAGACCACCATAAATACAGGAATATAAACAGAGTTGGTGGGGAACAGGGAAAGCATGCTACAACCTGATCATATTGGACACAGTGTTGGGACGATGCTATTGTTTTAGTTGTTTTTATTTTCTTATGGTATTATTCCTTCTCTTTTATATTTTATTCCATCATTGTTGTGCATTTTACTTATTTTAGTTGCATTTTCGTTTGTAAAGCACTTTGTGCAGCATGAGCTGTTAGAAATGTGCCGTATAAATAAACCTGACCTTGGCTTTGATTAAAATGGCACAAAAGTCAAATGTGACGCTAACTAGAAGATATTAAGCCAATCAAACATGCGAGTTGTGGTGAAATTAGATTAGAGACAGAAACGAGGCAAGTCTTCGATGGAGCTACTTCAGATAATAAACAATAACAAGGTCCAGGGCAGACTCCACCAGATAACACTAACAGCTAAGCTCATATGAGAACAAGGAGTAGTTGAGTAGTTGAATAGTTGCCAGTGAAAGGGTAAAAGTATACAGTCTTGTAAACAATGGTTAAAAACAGGCTAATAAAGCTAGCAAAACATTAAAAATAAAACCCCCACTGAAATCCTTAGTGCTTAAGGCTAAACTATATCCATAATGGCTGTGCATATATTATATATTTATTTTATTTATTTATTTATTTAAATACCAGCACACAGTGACTCCCCTGGTTACACAAAGACTTCCAATAGTATAGAAATCGATAGGAAAATGTCATTCACCTTCGCTTCACTGTGACCCTACTATACATTTTATGATGATGTCCAATGGCTCATTGGCAGACATGTCTCACAAACAAGTATAAATAACCCTAACCACAAGTCGTTCAAGCTCACCTCTCCCTGGTCACATCCAACACTCAGCTTGGGTCTTCAACTGTAAAACATCCTAAGCCAATAGGTGCCATGGCAGAGGCTACATCCATCTTTAACGCTTCAAAAGGTTTGATTTGATTTCCAACGAATAGCTGAGTTTTGGACAATTTTGGCACCACTACAACTTTGCTGAAAATTGGTTCAAACCTAACAATCCAAACCTGCGAACAGTTTAGAAAAGTTTAGGAAATCACAGCGATTTGCTGCCCTGACACTGACCTGATCATTCAAGTCTGGCCATGTTATACGAGCGTCCAACAAAAGTGCATATATGAAGGAAAATAAGGAAAAGCATATCACTATAATTCCAGTTTAAACCAGTTACACAACCTAGGTCAGGAGCTTGTTGCAATCATATCATTTACTCATATTCATAGTCATTAAACTGATTCATAGTTTGTTTTATAAAAACAGTCTTAAATTACATAAAGTAGTGCTAACAATTGTTGTGGCAATACAATGGAAACAATGAGCTGGGTCTGGATGGGCATTATAGTGAAAGCAAACAATACCTGTGAGATATGCAACTCCAAGTGGATGTTATGATGAAGAGTGTAATGTTGCCCTATAGTTAGACCAGCCCTACACCAATTACACTATGGTGGAAAATCCTTTTTAAGAGTCTGAATAACTCTCCACCTCCATACAAGCGTACACCAACGTTAAATCAGCTAGAACACAGGTTCGGTTATAATCAGCAAAAACCCAAATGTTGAAACCACACACACCAAGATAATGATCACCAGACCATTTAAAAAAAAACAACAAAAAAACCCCACAGACTGTGGAGGTTTTCAGTGTGACAGATCCAAGATTACTCTATTTCAAATGACACACAGGATGAAGGGTTACTTCACACACAAGTCTGTGAGTCTTCATACTGTCATCAGGGCTAAACCTAACGTTATGCATGTTATGGAGCGATGAGTGGGGCATATGGAAATTTACTGACTGACACACCAATAACACGTCTTTTTTAATGAACTGATTACTTAGGTGAGGTAGCTCGTCTGCCAAGGATCAGTGATGAAGTAGTAGGGAAAAGATTTCTTACGGCGTTAATTTACTTCAATACTTTAACAGCAGCAAGAGGAGAACTTGTTTTTCTATTGTACCAAGGGCAGCAGATGCAGATGCTGCAGGTCTGTTGTTTTGGAAAAAGAAATGAAAATAAGGACAGTTGTGCATGAATGTCTTGCATTTCACTCTGATGATAACGAGCAAATTACAGAGAATCAGGACACCGTATGCAAACAATGTTATAGTGCAGCATAATAAATAGAAACCCAGACTTTTACATGAAATTTAAAATTCAATATGCTTTATACTATGAAGTAAACACCCTACAATAATACAGAGAAAACCCTTTCAGATGGCCCTCTATGACCAAGCACTTGGTGACAGTGGGAAGGAAAAACTGCCTTTTAACAGCATCAGGCTCAGGGAGGTTCAGCCATTTGCTGCAACAGGTTGGGGGTGAGTTTCAGTTGTACAACACAACATGTTCGTATTAGGAAGTACAGCTAGTTGTAAACCACTCTAAGCTTCAGCTGTCTCAATATCTAAAATGTCTCTGAGGCAGCCGTGATTCATAATCATTTTTATGTTGCACAAAATGTTTCTGATGGCCTTATGGGTTCAATTGCCAGTTTCTTATCACACACTGAATAAAAACAACAAGTTCACCTTATACATTATGGTCATTATTAGGGAGAGTTGGTCAGGTAGGTTCACTGGCTAAAAAGTCAAGCATGATGTTGGTCTGAAAGGGACATCTTTGTGTAATTACTCTCCTTTGTGCAGGGGACTGTTTCCATGCTGGCTCAAAGAGAAATTCAATAAAATCCAATACAAAAAAAGATTTCTTGCCTTTAGCAACTTCAAAGCTTTATACACAACACTTGATCTGAAATCACAACCAACTAAAATGCTGCCTTTATTTCTGTTATATAAGAAACAACACTGCTCACTCATCTTGTCCTTATTCATTACCCTCCTTTCCAAAAGCAGCTTCTTCTTACCAAAACTGTAACCGTTAATTTACCACAACATGTGCAAACAATAAAAAATAAATAAATCCTTGTCAACAAGAGAACCTTCAAAACCTGCAAGAGAAGGCCATCTTCATCACATCAGCACACATTCTCTGAAGACCTGATACAATTTATCATTACTTGAGTCTCACTTTCTCCTTCTGCACATCAAAGAGGGCTCCAGACCACCTCAAAGTGTGCTGTGGTTTGCTGATAATGGTGCCCCGGAGATCACAGCCGGCGTAACTACTCCCAGATGAGCTTGTGTGACTGAGGGGTGCTATCTGAGACGGTGGTAACAGCAGGGACCAGCCGACGCATGCTTCATTACTGGTCATATAAACACAGAGCAGACAGGGCACGAAAGCCCACTGCTCACTTTCTCACAAACAAGTATAAATAACGACATATTGTCCTGTTGCTTTTGCATCGTGTTACATTGATGGTACACTTTGGGATCAGGTTTAAGTTCAGGGGGAAGCGCTCGCATACCAATCCCCTGAGTTAAGAAATGCTTTTGGAAAAAAAAAATATATATACACCTTTACATTGTAAGATCCACGTTCCATCTGGTGCCCTTTGACCCTGTAATGTGATGCTACAGGTGGCCAGTCTCTTCGCAGAGAGGTATGATAAATTAGCGGTGGCGGTGATAGTTTGTGATCCTCTTGACCACCTGTTCGGTGAGTTTGGATGATAGCCGTGCAGCAACGTGTCTGTTTCAGGCAGCTGGTTGTGTGATTCATCATTAGCCATGAGCAGGCTCACAAGTAAAGAGCAGGGTGAAAGAGTTATTGTGCAGCTGCAGCAGCTAATGATTATTTTTGTAATGAAAAAAAAAAAAACATATCTTCAAATTCAGAGGACTCATCTATTTTAGTTACTGATGCACTAAAAAGAGAATAGAGGGAAGTCCTCATTTGAGAGGATGCATTAATGCTTGATAAATGGTAACCTCAGTAACACCAGTTTTGTTAAGGGACACTTTATGCCCCCTACAACATCTGAGGGACAACAATGGGAGAAGTTTTTTTTATTGCATAGTGCAGATGGCAATAAATAATGTGCTTTATTGCACTCTCCAATATGCTAAATATATATAAAGTCATGAAGACCTTTTTCTGATCCTTTTCCTCTTCCACTTTGTCTCCAGCATGCACGCAATCCTGACAAACACCTCATATTCTCCATGACGCAGGTGGTTTGATTCAAAGGCAGATTTATCTTATTATACAACACTGCTGTGCAGAGGACCTGTGTGTGCATGTGTCTGTGTATATAAGTGTGTGTGCTTCCAGGAATAAAAGCACTCTGGTTCTGTTTGAAGAGATAGCGAGGGCCACGCGGCTGAGAACAATATCACTTATGTTTCATTTGGAAAAGCAGAACATAAGTGAGGGCAAAGGCAAGAGTCTCATAAAAAGCTTTATATAACCTGGAGGCAATCAACAGAGATTGATCTCAAAGAACAATGAGCTGCAACACTACAACTAGTGATATCTTAAAGGGCAGTTTTTAGAGTTGAAGCAGTCGATGTGTTCAATTTTGAAACTACTCTAAAATAATTACGAGGCCCTCCTGCAGTAAAGTATGCAGAAGGGCCTTGTCAATTTATTTCTGTCAGTGTTTAAAAGCATCTGAAGCTAAGAATTCACCCTGAGGGGCCATTTAAACATAATAAAGAAAGTCAGACAAATGCGAAGCATGGTGAAGACAGGTTTAACAGCATAGCTAGCAGGTCTCAAAGGGTTCACCATGTAAACGAAGGACGTGGATTCCAGGTCTAAGCTTCCATAAAGTATGGGAAACCTGCCCTCACTTTATAATCTCTGCAAACACTTTCCACACAAATGTATGCGCTCAATCTGTTGCTTCAAGTCATATTGAATAGAACACCAAGGTGAATTTTTATGCTCTTTACGTCTAGTTTCAGCAAGCCCCGGCTCAGCTTGCAGCTTCACAAACTAATCTTCACAACAGTAAAGATTAACCTGCTGTGGTCCTGAGGGAAATCATAAAAGCCCTAATGATAAACCCTCTGGGGAACATGAACCCTGTACATGTTAATTCATGGCACTCAATGCAATAGCTGGTGGGACGTTTAAATCAAAACTGTACAATTTAAACCAATAATGCCCTGAAAGGCAAAGTCTGTAGATCCTGAAAGTCAGAAGAATCAATCCTCTGGGGAACATGACTGCCTGTACAAAACTGCATTGCAATCCATGTAATAGCTGTTAAAATACTGCACTCAAAACCATGAATATTTCCATTATTATAGCCTTGAAAGACAAGGTCAGGGGATCATGAATGTGAGAATGATCAATCCTCTGGGGAACACGATTTTGTAATTTTGCAATTTCTGTACAAAATATTATTCCAGGCAATCTAATAAGTTATTGAGGTACTTCCTACCCTGCAACTACATCATATAAAGGATTCACTGTGAACTTTACGACAATCAGCTACAGTGATTAATCTTAGTATCACAAATAATATTCTGATCTCATGAAGCAGCCTTGAAAAGTTAAACATCAAGGTGATGACATTCTTCTTGGGCATGTTGAGCCTTCATTTACCAAAAGATTTAGTTCACCGAGATAGAAACACAATTTGCAGTTTAGAGACAACTTTCAGCACCTGGTTTTTCCAAGTTGTATGAAAGCTTTGAGGCCTTCAATGTCAGCATTTACAAAACTGAAAGGAGACCTTCTGTTAACACCACCTCAGTGTTTACGGTTGGCATGGCAAAGCTGTGAGTCTAAACACACTAAAGGTTAACTGAGAGGACTTTAAACACAACTGCAATTCACACACAATCACATGATGCTTGATCTGCCAGATGACCAACCTGAGGTCTCCTCACTGTGGCAGCTGAGGAAGTTATAATCACAGACTGACGAAAGACACGCCTGAAGTCCTTGTTTGTCTTTTTTTTTTTTTTTTAATAAAAGCATGGACAGGGCACTGCTTTGCTTTATTACTGTATTTCCCCAGCCCTGAATATTGATTAGTGATCAGAAATAATCAACAATTTTTGCAGCTTGCACAGAAATAATAAATGATAAAAAAAAATAATGGCAGCCTCATTGCTATCCAGAGTTATTCCTGCCTGTTTGTGGGGTAAACATAATCATTATTGGTCTCCATAGTTAAGATTGTGTTAACTTGAGCATAATTTGGTGTTTTCACAACCACGGATGAAGGACTTTCTGAGAAAGCCTAATGACACGCAGGACATTGAGGTCTGCTGGTAGGTGGGGGTGGAAACGGCCACCAATAGATCGTTAGCAATGACTAAAGTTTCAAAATAAGAGCAAGGGGATTGCTCACTAGTAATATGGTTGTCTTGTTCTTTTGAAGAGATGAAAAATAAAAAACTACAAAATGCAAAATGACTTGAAAAACAGTTGGCCAGCCTTTAATATGTATAGCCAGGCAGCACGCCAAAGTAAAGTCTGTGTGGGAAACACTAACCATGAGTTTAATCTGCATCTATGGATGTGGCCCAGTAGTCTTTGGCACGGTTCAAAGACAGCCAAGGACAAACCAGCTCTAATTCAAACTAAAACCTTTAGGACTTAATGGTCATGATATTGGACAAGAAGCTTAAACTGGGTACTTGTACTACAAAACCAAGAACTAGTACAAGCAACTGTCTGGACTGTGACAACTGTTTCAAAACCAAATGTGACAGCAGCAGGAAAAAAAAGGAAGAAGGATTTTCTGATGGTAGAATGACTTCTGCTAGAAAAAACAATTTGACATTACAATTATTTATGATGCAGCATGCCACCAACTCTTGTGAGAGGTGGACAAGACAGCAATGCCAATGAAAAGAATTTAAAACAATCCTGGAGCAGCATCAAGAGAGAAAGACTGACACAAACAGAACAAGTCAAGACTAAATCTGTAATATGGCTACAGTTAGTGAACTCCAACAAAACTTGGGTGGCCTTGTTATAGAAAGAACAGGATATAGGGTTGAGAACAGACCACGGTGACATACAACAATGATGGAGGAAGGGGGAATGGTTGGAGGAGGTGAGAACATGTTGGACAGACAGAGGAAGGAAATCTAGAGAGGGGGAATGAGAGAAAAGATGGATTGGATTCACACAGACAGGAAAGACAACACAGGATTAAAACAAAGGTGGCGTTTTAAAAATAAATCAGCGCTGGCCATCCACAGCAGAAATCACTGACTCTGTATACACGTTTTTATAAAAATCCACTGGTTACACAGTGAAAAGACTTTAAACTGAAATTAGTGCAAACAATTGAGACTTTTTACGCTGAAAGAGAAGTACGGCTATGATATAATCACTTCCTCTCTTCTGGTCGCTCCAGCTGACTCTAACCACAAACGTCAAGTCTTTCTGGATGACATGCCATCGGTCATCAACTCAGGTTTCAAAGTAAACAAACTATTTCCAAAGAATTACTTTCTTCCCTAAAGTCAAATCAACTGACTGTGAAAATCCAAACAAGGAAATACAGGACGCTACATTTCAGACATGCTCATGTTTAATTATCAGTATGTTAAAAGCTGGAGTAGGCAAAGGTTTTTGGCATAACTGGAAAGAAATAGTCATTTTATAGCGATAAGGCCAGGAGATTGGCCGAAGTTTCCACTTCAGTTCACTTTAGCTTTCTTCTCTCTTTTTTAATTTAAGTGAAAGTTCTCCTTGGGTTGATGACAACTGAATGTTACCTGCACTATTCTCAAACTGGGCAATTCGGCACAATCTCACATCACATGGATCTTATACTACAAAGGAGGCTGGCTAAAGACCGTTTAATTTGATTAAACTTGAGTCTGTTGGACATTTGTTTGTCATTTTTCATTCTATGAAAATTCAGGCAAACAATGCGTGTGTAACAGTAGTTTATAATAACCTCTCTGTATATAACTATATTTAAGAAGTCTGAAAGAGGAACTATACTCCTGCACCTGAGATCTGGGATCTTTGGCCAATCAGAAGTGTTAAGACCACATCTGTTGAATCCAAACAAGTAAGATATAATGGGCTGATTTGTGAAATTCCATCTGGAGAAGCTGGGTTCAAATCCCACAAAACCAAATGACAGCAACTGTAGCATGTATGCATGTACATCTGCCCGTCCGCATCTGATGGGAAGATTTTAGAAGAGATAACAAATTATATTTAAAGTTAACTAAGACAAAACGTATCTTATTATTCTTTGTTTAATGTATAAGGTATTCATAAGCTGAAATCTTAAAGGAGACTATTCTTTAAGGCCAGCAGTCCAAAAAATGTGAGTGATGTGGATCTGAGGCAGCCACCTCCTTCAGCTCTTCCATGGGACACCGAAGGGTTTTCAATACAGCTGCGAGATAAAATCTCTCCACCTTGCCCTGGGTGTGCCCCGGGGTCTACTTCCTGTCAGACATGCCTAGAATATCTCGCTTCAGAGGCCTAAAACCAATATAAAATGTCTCATTCAGATGTGAGAGCAACATCTCTACTTTGAACCCCATTATCCCTGAACAGATATTCTAATTTTCCATCTATGTAATTATTTGAACAGTCATAACTGCATTTTAGTTATATTTGGCCCGGTGAAGTAAAAAAATGCTAGGAACCCCTGCTATTAGACATAACAAAAACACAATAAATGTTCTCCAATAGAGGAAAGGAAGTTCAGTTTGCAGGTAAAAGAATGTAAGAAGTCTACAAAATAAAGTGGGAATAATTTGCAATTTGGGCTGTGGCAGCAGGAATACTGGTCTGACCAGACATATGAAGCAGGAGTTCACAGCAAGTAAGAGAGAGAACGAACAGGAAAGATAAAATCCTTATCTGTAAACCTCTACAACAGTCAGTCAGTCTGTCTATCAGGTACCCTTGAAGACAAAAACCATGAGATTCAACCCCCCCCCACACACACACACACACGCACGCACACACGAGATAAGGTGGTTAAAATCTAAGCTCAATAGCAGAAAATGGCCTTACTTTAATGTTTACTCGGATTCCTGAAGAAATTCCCATAAAAATCACATCTGATTAGAAGGTAAATCCAGCAGGACAAATACTGGTCTAACCAGACATATGAAGCAATTGTTACTATACCTGCCATTCTAAAGAAGATAGAGGGGGGGAAAAAACAAAACACCTGGAGAAGGCTACAGGGTGCGGTCCGGGAAAATATACTGGACCATAAATCTATCAGCAGGGGAAGTGAATGATCAACAGTAGGGGGAGGATCCACAAACAAATACTATTCTCTCACACCGTGCTATACAAAGTCACGTCAGGCTCATCTGATGGGCGAACACGCTGACACAGGCTGGATGTAGCTCATACTGCTGAGCACTGTTGTCTTTACCTCCTTTAACAGTGTCATATTTATCAACACGAGCTGAGCAATAGCAACTTCCTGCTTCTGACTGGCACATTAAAAGATTCAAGTTCCTCTCATGAGTCTGAGTCTAACACTGCAGTTGTCATGTAGTACTCATGATTTATAGGCTGGGAATTCAGGCATTAGGAGTGGTGATGAGTAAGTAATGAGGTTAATTCTCTAAGGTATACCTCATATCTTTTTTAAGGTTTTTTTTAAGTGCAACATTTACAAAACCAAAAAGTCCCCCCCCCTTTATTACACAAGAAAACTGAGCTTCAAATAATTTTCTGTAAGCCAGGCTTGTGCTGATTGGCTGCATCTCTTAAACAAAAGGTTTAAATAGCAGGTGGGCAGAGCTGGGTTCTGGATTATTAGAACAAAATAAGGTCTTTATTTGCTATTTTGGTTTCTTTTACAGCAGTAGATGGTTAACCATCCTCCTTCACTGTTCATTAACTGAACTAACAGGGAGCCAGCAGTAATTAGGATCTAGATAAACCATCACAAAGTTTGATTGGGGCAATCTGTGGAGAGATTATTAATGTTTGTATGTTGTTGTGTTTGTTTTCTATTTAAATAAACATTTAATAATCAAGGAAATCCCCAGTTATAATACATGTTTAAAAATGTTATTAAATTAATCACACAGTTATCATGCTAAATAATCAGGGCAATATTGAATGAGACAACTGTAATTAAGATTTTTGCCATAACTGAGCAGCCTCAGAGGTGGGCGGGGCTTCTGTGCTCATGACCATACAAGGATATGCAGTTTCAGTGACATCATATCAGAATCAGAATCAGAATCAGAATGGGGTTTATTGCCAAATGTTGAGCAGGTTTACAACATTAGGAAATTGCTGCGGTGCTTCAGTGCAAACATGGTGTCATAAATAGCACTTAAATAGACATGGAAAAAATAAAAGTAGGGATAAGAATTAAAAGTGCTACGTGGAAAGATATGTGCATGAGATATACATGAGATATATACATGAGAGTAAGAATTAAGAGTGCTACGTAGAAAGATATATACATGAGTGCAGGTGGTGATCAGTGCCAATCATGGAATGATGCAGTGACACAGCGTAGGGTCATGTGTTAGTGGTGGGAACAGTCATATGGTTATTGTTCATGTGTCCAACAGCAGAGGGGAAGAAACTGTTCTTATGGCGAGAGGTTCTGGTGCGGATGGACCGGAGCCTCCTGCCTGAGGGGAGGCAGGTCAAATGAGTCCACAGAGGTGATGGGGGTGTCAGTCAGGATGATGGGGGGGGAGTGGGGCTGTGTGCTTCCTGAAGTCCACAATAATCTCCACTGTCTTCTGGGCATTCAGCACCAGGTTGTTGTGGCTGCACCAGGACACCAGACGTTCAACCTCCCTCCTGTAGGCAGACTCGTCCCCGTCCGAGATGAGTCCAATAACGGTGGTGTCATCTGCAAACTTGATTAGCTTGACAGACTGGTGGGTGGAGGTGCAGCAGTTGGTGTACAGGGAGAAGAGCAGAGGAGAAAGAAAACAGCCCTGAGGGGAGCCGGTGCTGACCCAAGAGTATAAAAAGTTGTCTCATCCTGCTTGTTTATGATTAGTTATTCATTATTTGAAACTCTGGCCATGTTTAAGCTATTATACCAGTATACATAAACCACAGCAAACAAGGTAAAGCATAATAGGCTCCTGCTAAATGAAATGATTTAAAAACTACAGATAATGAGTCTAAAAATTTAATAAAAAGGTTTGAACTTGGATTCTAGAGATTTCTTTTGCTCACATTGGGTAAGCTGTTGTGTGTTCATATCATGTAGAGGATGGAAAATTCATTTGATAAAATAAAAGTTAAAAAAAAAAATCGGGCAGAAAGACGCAAAGGAAATCTGAATCAACTGCAACAAAATGAATCAGTGAAAAAACAAGTACCTACTTCCTTCTTTGTTTTTTTTAAGATTTCAGATGGATGCAGAAGATTTTCAGAAAACCATTTGGATCCCGGCCTTTTCCAGTTCGGGAATAACTGATCTAGTCAAATATCATATCTCTGAATTACCCCCCAATTCTTAAAAATGTGGAACTTCCATGTGGGAGCGCCTACTGATACCTGACCCCACAGGATATTAACTTATTCATGGTCAGCTGAAACGGGTAAGTGAAGACCCAACTGCTGACATCCATCCATGCATTACTCAAGCACAACGCTACCACTGTCAGAGCAAAGTGTATTAGATCATCCGTACCATCAAGACAAACCCAAAGATGTTCCAAATAAATATGACAGCCTAACAGAATCAAGCATAATCCAGTTATCTAAATGACAAAACCATTCACCCAACAAGAACTGGGAGCCTTTCTTCACATTTTCACCTTTTTTGCAGCTCCATAGTGTATTTATTTCCAGTCTCAAAGGGACATGACATTCAATAAATCAAGTGATATTCCTGCAGTGATGTAAAGGTTTTACAAAACATTTGACGGCAGCTCATAATCGGACTAATTATGGAAGAATCAGAAACTGCCGGGAAAACAGCGCACAGTGAGCCTACAGTCTGAAAGCATGATTTGAATTAAAGATGAGCTGCTTTAGCTGTCCAGTGTCAGCGTCCTGGGGGCTGGGGTGGGATTAGCCTTGTGTGTTTTTTGAATGAGACACACAGAACCACTGGTCAGCATGACATTTTCCCGACAGAAACGCCATTCACACACTGAAAAGGTGGATGTGTGCAGGCGTGGGTGTAGAGATAAAGCTTCCTCCGGCCTGACTGCTACATCTCATTTCCCTGGTTGGCCGTCCAGAATCGGTCCATCACTCTTTATTTGTCGTCCTCCTCTCCGTTTAAACTCAAGCTTATTAAACTTCACTTTGTCGTAAACCAAATGAAAAACGCCACTCTTGATTGATCACTATAAATGGGGAGGCTATGTAGTGCTGCTACTGTTTGTACTGTTACTGTAAGTATCACACTTGGTGGTGGAGCTGAAGATAGAACTGCACTCAAACTGGACTTCCTCGTTTTCTAATTCATACAAACACACATGAATGTGCCATTCATTTCAGCTGCTATACAGCAGATTTTAAAATGAAAAAGCATAGAAAACATAGGAAAAGCAGAATTGGTTCTATTGCTGCTACCAGCAAAAGAAGTACTTTTTACACATAAATAACATTTTCAACATAACAAACCAGATTTAGGCTCAATTGGAGCTATACTTGTGCATCATTTTGGCCAAGATACCAATTTTATGGGCCACTTTATGTCTTTAAGCCTTTCATTATTTCATATATTTTGTCTCCAGAAAGTAACGACATCTTAGATGGTGATTTGAGCTGGCTCTACGAATAAAACCTAGGAGCAAACAGCAGCCTCCAGGACAGAAGTAAGGCATGATGAGTCACGGGTGCAACACTTACAAGGTCGTGCAGGTCTGGGCCAAGTATCACAGTACTGTCCTGAGGCATTTGAGGGAGAACATTTGGAGTAAAGGACCTGAGATGCGGTGTAATGAAATTTGGCACTCCGCTGTAGCAGCTTTTGTCATCAGAGGTGACTGTGCAAAATACACCAACTACACATGAACCCTCCTAGCAGACTTAAGGGAGGTCTAACAGGAATGACCTGCCGCTTGCGTCTGAGGCTGAGGAAGATCCCTGCCTTAGGCATCCTCCCCAAAATAAATGCATTTGTAGAACAAGACTTGCAGGGAGTTGCCACAACTTAGAAGAGGGTGGCAGCCACGTTTAATTTGACGACATATTTACCAGCATAGTTTAATTTTTTTCATTATGTGAGTGTCTTTAGGTCTACCTCAGACACACAGGCTTCCCCTGGGTATACTGACATAACCCCAGTTTCATACACTACCGTCTTTACTGCAGTGAGCACATTCCCCAGATTCTTTAGCTGTAACCATCGCCAGTATTTAAAGTAATCAATTACTACCTCCACACAGCTCAGCGGTGAACACAAATACACATCTTCTCTCAATAACCATCTATTCTCCGATACACAACCAGCAATTTTATACAGAGGTCGCAAACATTTTCCTCAGGGGACACGTCCCCGCTGTAGTTGTAATTACTGTTGGCATGTGGGAAACCGCCACACAGCAGCCAGCGCCCCCTTTTCGAGTCCAGTTTAAGACACCACAGGTCCCAAACTCTCTCGCAGCGCTCTGTGGGCCACATTGTGCATCCTCTTCTCACTCCACACACACTTCCATGAGGAATGAGGGCTTGTGTTAAAGGCCTGTTATGGAAACGTGAAGGGTCATGCATTGCTGGAGAATGTGCAAGCTCCTCATCTCTCACACACACACACTTTAAGTGGGCAGACAAGAAGAATAGCTCTATTATGTTACAGTATGCTGAGTGTGGAACAAACCAGCTGTGTCTGCAGGACTGTCTGTGATACTGTGTGTGACTTTAGGAGTGCAGTAAGTCAAAGATCTGAAAAGCGACCTTGTTTATTAAGTTCCAGACATGATAAAGCTGAATGTTTATAGTTGTACTTCAATCCTGAGCTCAGCCCAACCCTAATTTATACAATCTGCAGGGAAAAGACTTGACTTGGGGGTGTGGTGGTCTCATCTGACACCATCTAATCACCACTATGCTGATTACAGTCCCACACTTATGTATTTTAAGAGTTGTTTTGCTGAAATAATCTCCCATATGCAGTGATTAAAATGGATACAATCCTTGAAATTATACATGTCTCTTCATTTTAATGACCTCCTGTAATATAATAAGCAACAAAGGACACCTGTTATGAAATCTAATGTAGGTTAAACCTGCTGCTAAAACTGTCAAAAAGGAATTAAGCCACAAATGGGAGGTTGTTATGCAAATATTCCGAAAACTTGCTTGTACACTGACAAAACCCCATTAACAATTCTGATGATTTTATGTTTTCAACTTCATAGCTCGAGCTAAAGGGACACTACAGGGACAGCTCAACGTGGTAAAATATAAAGTGGAAACTTGCTCCCGCTAACAAATTCAGCATAAAGAACAATTCACAGGATTGCAGGGTTTGAAAGTGTCTCTGCTCCTTTAAGCTAAAGGGACACAACAGGTGAATAAAATATAAAAGTGGTGGATAAACTTTGAAGGGCTACTTAGTTTTACTTTGGCTATATGCCGGATTTAAGTAAAGCTACGTAAGTGAAAAATCTGTTTGTTTATTTACTTCTTCATATGAGCATCTCTTAGAAATAAGGGAAATGTAGGTTTGAGAGATTTTTTTTAATGCAGTACGGAACGACGCCCATATCTGAATGAGACAGCTGGACTTTAAAGCTTCTCTAACACAGAACAACTTCTTTATAAGGAAAAGCAGCTTACAGGGAGTTTGTGTAGACAGTGTGTGTGTGTGTGTATTCTTAATCTTTACCTTTTTCTCTGTGATTTTTCCGGAGGGTTTTTTGAAGAAAGAGGTCCTGGCCGTGAAAAAGTACTCTTCGGAGTCCTCCTCCAAGCTACTGTAGCCACTGCTCATCGTGCTATTCCACGTCATTTGCGGGAAAAACTTCTCCACTGAGAACCGGCCACATCAAAAAACCACCCAAAAGAAAACAAATATCAGCTCTAAACAAACTCCAGCCTCAGTAAATGGCCAAACCTCCCTCTGTTTCTGTCCGCAGGCTTCGCTGTTCGACCAGCAATGAATGATTTCCTCTTTCAAATCCGCTCAACTCTCTCCCGTTCTTCCCTTCCTCTTCTCCTCCTCGCTTTACTCCACCGGCATAGTCAAAACAACTCAATCAAACCTCTCCATTTATAAACAGAAAATGAAGCTAGTAGCTGCTACGAAGCAGAAATGTCAGCAACTATAACTAATAGACCAATTACGAAAGTGCTAATGAAGAAATCCCACAAGTTCCACTCACACGCCGTCTGTTAAATGCATGAGTCTGTGTGACAGCGAGGCGAGGCTACAGTAAGACCACTCCCATTAGGTGCGATAACTCCAGCCAGCCAATCCCCTGCCTGACAATTAATAAAACCTCGCCCAATACAACAGGTTGGCCAATCAGCGCTCCGATGCCCAGTTTGAGTGGCGCGGAT
>NW_005187593.1:34597-55542 GCF_000239375.1 Pundamilia nyererei
TTTTTAATTTTATTTTCCTTTTTTGACAGTTGACAGTTAATCTGTGAAAGGATGCTGCATATTTCTAAAAATACTTCAACACAGAGAGCAGATTCCAATTTGCATTTTTTTAGCCTCTTCACTACCTGCTGATATTCAAAATACCCAAAGGCAAAGATAAAGAGCCTTTTTACCGTCTCTCATTTGTTCCTGAAAATGTCACCTAGGAAAACTTATTGTGAACCCACAGACTATGCAAAAAAAAAGTCTTAAAAACCCTTTACAGAGAAGAATAAAGTTACCTGCATTCCTAAAGAACACAAAAAAAGTCAGAGGTCAGCCAGTTATGGAGCACTGATCTGCAGCTGGAGCTTTTACATTTTCCTTTCCTCGTTAATCTACCTAAACACTAAAAATAAATAAGAAAAACCCTGTGTCTTACCTCAATCAACAGGTAGAAAATTAACAATAGCTTTCTAAGCATGCTTCTCATGTACCAGCTAGTATCTAAATGCAGGAGAAATAAAAGGCTAGTCGTCATTGGGTGGAACCAGTCTTTACAGCCTTTTAACCCTCTCAGGCTCAAATTAAGTTTTTGTTGCTAATGCACAAAAGAATATCTACAGTGGTACTTCTGAGTAAAAAAACCTCATAAAATATGTATGTGAGGTAATCAGGTTGTTAGCTTTTACTTGTTGCAAATCTGCAACGCCTGCCTTGAGAGGGTTAACTGATTATCCAGAGATGATTTTTCTTGTGATGAATGTTCTAGAAACTCAGGGGGTAGGTATCCTAGTTAAAAGGACATTTATCCCTTCTGCTCTTTTTCTAATTCACTTGAAATAAGGCTGCAGGCAAGAAGATGCTGCCTGACAGCTTTTAAACCCAGTTCAACGTCAGTTAAGTTTTCCATTGCAATTACTCTCACTTCAAATTTCTTGAAATACAACTATGATGGCAGAATCCTAACTAACTAAGTTGCTCTAGTATTATCTCTACTAATAACTGTAATATGTAAATTGTATAAATCTGTTGAAGCAAGATGTGATTTGGGGTCAGGAAAAAGTTTGCCCCGGACAATGAGAGGCTCAGAATAAAATCAGCCAAACCCAAATGAGAAGGCTCTGTGGGTGTGTCTTGGTATTACCATAAGACTTGGTCTTTGGTGGAGAGATGGAGCCAGACATTTAACCTTTCACAAAAAGAGTGGATTGAAATGTCACTGAAAAATAAAAGTAGCAAAAAAGTTCCTGTGTTCAATCAGTGTTGAAGGTTCGTTTCTGGAGCCAGAACCTAACAAAGGTCCAATTACAGCGCACCAAAGACTTTTCTACTTTATATTGTTATAAGCTACTCCATGGTCTCAGGATTTTAGAAGGATTTGTGGTTGTACCATACCTATAGCGTAGGTTTATTCCACAGGCAGTTATCAACAGTTATCAATATTTGGTGGCTTCCTTTTTTATGAATTCAGATAAATCTGAAGTTGCAACATGCTGTGGTCCAGTGTTCAGCACCTCCACACTGTATGAAGGTCCTGGGTTCAAATCCAGCCCGGCCTTTCTGTGTGGAGGCTGTATGTTCCTTTTGTGACTGCATGGGTTCTCTCCTGGCATTTCTCCCACAGTCCAAAGATTAATTTGTAATTTTAAGTATAAAGTGAGTGTGAATGGTTGTCTGTCTGTCTTTTGCCCGGTAATAAACTGGCAGCCTGTACAGGTTAGGCTCCACCCTCCCTTTTGTGACCCTGAATTGGATAAGCAGAAGACAAAGGATGGATGGATGGATGGAATCTACTGAACGGTCATCACATGATTACCAGTGTTTTGCTTGCTTGCTTGACCTCAAGTAAATTATAAACCAACAGGCTCCCTACACAAAAAAACTCTTTCCTCTTTCCTACAACTTCTCCATGTTCACATGTGGGAACATGTTTATTCTACAGCTATAACCTGTAAGCAATATTAAGGTATAGCTATTTATAGCATCCTTTTTGGCTGTGTGTTTTTAATTAAATATGAGTTTCACCAGAAATGAAGCTACAGCCTGTATGCTGCCGTCATTCAGCGTCATAAAACATGTCAGAGAGTAAAATCGTTTTATACATTATGTTCCGCTCAAAGGAAACCTGACCGACAGCTGAGTTTATGTGCTTGTTAAATGGATGGAGTTTCAATCATGTTTTGAGCGGGTGGTGTTAAAGCTGCTTTCATCACCCTACAACTGGAAACTATTATGGAGCAGCGGGCCAATTAATGGACTATGTACCTTCTGTTTTGGGGAGTACCTCCTGGGTACTTTAACTCTGCTGCATGCAGAGTTAAAGATTGTTAACTTCATGCTGTACATTTGTAGCCCACCCAGCTGCAATAAAGGTGCAAAACATCAGCAAAGCAGGTTAAGCATCAGATTGAAATCTACAGTACATGTGCACTAAATCAAGCCTAACCCGCTCACACATGGGAAAAACCAGTGGACAGCTGGGAGATTTTTTAGACATACAGGCTCTAATTTAAAACCAGCGGAGTTAGAGAAGAGACCAAAAATAAATATGGCACATCTGGAGCAGCCAAACCAAAAATACCTTTCAAATTCTGTAGAGATCATCCAAAACACACACAAATACACACAGATAAGCAGATTTGCCACCATGCTGCCATTTACTTCAGTGTATTGGTGCAGATGGAGTGTAAATAAAGAAAAACATACTTTGGATCAACTTGTGTTCTAATCCTTTATGAATCAAATCAAACGGCCTTGTGTTTTAGCCTAGTCGAGCCGGTCTAGAGGTTCAGGGATTTAAAGCCATCAAGGATTTTTGTTACATGTCATTGTTTATCGCACTTCTTTCCTCATACGATGATTTAGTGTTTTACTATCATACAGCAGGTGTGCAATTTCCATACTGAGTCATATATGTTAATAAATGCATATATGCTACCCAGCAAAAACAAACTAAAGAGACTGAGGCGTTGAGATTTGGTAAAACCTGTGAGGTCTAAAACACCATCAGTGATAAGTCCTTTAATCCTTAACCCTATCAGAACGTGGTTTGTTCTGGCAAGTAGATAAAAAAAAACAACATTTTAAGAAAAAGATCAAGTATCAAAGTCCTTTTTTCTTTCTTCAGAATGCACAAAGAGGTTTGTAAAGCACCAATGTACTCCTCTTTGCATCTAATTACACCTAGCAACGGCCAGAAACCACTTGCCAACCCAAAAACACAATTAAATAAATAGTACAATAGGGTAAATTATATTATTTAGACAGAAAAATAAGTTTTAAAAAAATGTATAAATAAAGATTAACAAAGTAAAAAGAATACAATAAAAAAAACTTTGCAAAAAGTTGACTATAATACAAATAGAATAAAACAACGAGAGTTGAACTGAAAGCCACACCCAGGACAAACACTCACAGAGCTCTGTTTATGTGCATGTGTGCGTGTGGTGAATGGTATTAATCTGCTGTCCAGTCACTTTGGCCTGGAGCCAGTCTGGTTACACATTACTGACATTCCAGGAGTAAGGGCAGCTTCTACCTAACATACAGTCACTGTACTGTAACTGTGTGGAGCGATTAGGAGATTAAAGCTTTCCCACAGCACCAAAACGGGCACGGCACTCAATCTGAATAAAAACGCAAGACAAAAATTTCTCCAGGACTCAAATGCCTTAAAAATACTTAAATATCAGCAAATGACAGTAACATGAAACTGTCCATATATTAGATTTCCCGATACGTTTATAATATATTTTTGGCAATTTTGTTTAGATTGCGCAGTGCGCATTGACAGGAAATGAGGAAGTGGCATGCGCTAAAAATCCAACAGATTGGGAGTCAAACTGGGAATTCAGCTGTTATTATGCAGCATGCATAATACTGCCTCTACTACTGGGTCAAACCAATTACTAGATAAGTTAGAGGATTATGTACTCCTTTCTGGCCGTCAAGTTAAATCCATGCTAAACCCTTCATAAAGAAATGCATCCTCTCAGCAATTTAATGTTTAGTTCATGTAAGTGTTGAAAAATTAATGAGAGAAAGAGAAATATAATTTGTTGCGTGTGTACAGTGGCCTGTTAAACTGGTTTCTATGTTCATACATGACGTGAATGAAAGGTTACAGTTATATAATCATGGACAAGATAAAGCAGAGAGGTTTTGGTGGAGGAGTGCTATCAGCTGGTCTGTGAGATGGATGATCTGCAGCACTGCAGGCATAGTTACACTACATTACATACAGCCTACAGAACTAGTCAGGAAGTATTTGAGGTATTCACCGTCTCTGCATTAATTCAAAAGTAAGCAACAGTAATAATTACATTTATATTAAAACCAGCGTTTATGAAATGCTTTGACAGACAGTTACATATTAGGGCCAAATATATAACAGAATAATGTCAAAGGAAGTTTTTTTTAAAAAGAGAACAAAATATGCATATTTCCAACATAATTAATAAATCTGTCATCCTCAGATTTAAAATTTTATCCTTTTGAATAGCAGGACCCCACCTGAGGATCTAAGCCTCTGCATGGCTTGTGGCCAGACATAGACTTCTTTAAAAGTATAAAAATCTTCAGATCAACTGGGTCAGTTCACATAGGGAGCCAATGAAGAAAAGCCAGGATAGGTGAGATGTACCTACTAGAGATGTGTCTGGAGTAAATAAAAGCATGAATTACTTTCTCCAGGTTGGTTCTTCAGAGCATCCATTTCACTTTAGATCTTATTTGGAAGAATCTGGGATGGACAGCTCTTCTTTATATGTTGCTCAAAGTCTAAATCTACTCTGAAGTTTCTTTCATGCATGTGCTTTGATGAATTAACTTCAATATTCTTTCCATGCAACCAAATTCCACATGTTACATTCATTTAACACTGCTACCTTTTTCTGTTTTCATGTATTCACATGACTTTGAGTCTGAATGCAAAGCATGTAAAGCTTTTTAAAAACGTATAGATAAATATTAACTTAATAATAACTGGTTAAGGAAGTGCTGCTTATGTTGCAGAATCACATATTTCCGTTAAATCTGGTTTAAAACACAGTTTAAAGTCTTGATTTTATGTTTTTAGGTGCAGTTTTCTCTTCTAGATGTTTTTACTTTTCTTTTTTGAACTAGAGCAGAAACATCTACAGCAAAAGGTTAATTACCCATTTTATCAAGCTGTTACTGTAGTTGATAGCATGTAACTGGAGCAGAGGCTTGGCTTTTGTATTTGCATGTTTCATACAGAAACCTGCTTTTTTTTTAAAAAAAAACTCCATGACTCCAAAGATAAGATGAGAAAGTCTGTTGTGCAGCTGAATGTCAAGTTAAACATTAATCCAGTTCCAAAGTAGGAGCAGGCTCTTGCAGACCCCTGCTTCACCCAGTACCCACATCCCACATGTATCCTGAGTGCTGAGATAGAAAGCAGCACCAGAAGATCAAAGGTGAACTGAAGGCTTTTCATCTAAATAGCAAAGGTTTGCTTGTACATTTGAGTAGCTGTCACTTGATCCCTTGACAGTTAAAATCACAATGCCAGATGACGGTGGCATAAACTCAGAGTTTTGGCAAGCAGCTTATACCACAAACAGCACATTTACGTTGAAATGATAGCGCCTTCTAGTGGTTTCATGGCATCTACACCTGAGTACAATCCAAGCCTTAGGGAGGAGGTTGGAGAGGATGGACGGGTCAACAAAATGCTACGGTTTTTTTTTTAAAATGGTATATTATATTATATTACATAATATTATATATATTCTTATGTTAAATTCTTTAGGGTTTTTAGCCTCATAGACCAGAAAAACTCACAGTAAATTGCCTTGGGGTTAGCCTTGAACATGGGCCTCTGCGTTAGCCTTGAGGCACACGGGTTCGCTGCAGGTAGATGAAGGTGATAGGTCAAACTGTGAAGAGTATGTCATATTTAGAAAACCAAGGTGGAAAGAGACAAAGACAAATGAAGAGAGAGGAGTGTTAAAAGTTCCCATGACCTCATTGAGTGAAGATGTCGTCACCTTGTGTTATTTGCACAAACGTCCAGGTGTGTGCTTATTGGTTATTTTTGGGCAGGTGGTGGGTGTGTAGCTGTTTCCTAATTTAAAGGCACTGTGAGTTTTAAAGGGGGTGGGGCGTGTCTGCTGTAAAACTAGAGAACTTCTGTAAAAGGGCAAAATCACTGCTAGATCAAAGACTAACACGTTTAATTTATATCCCCAAAATTTAAAAGGCAGGAGTGACACAAAAGCCTCATATTTTTATGTAAATTAAGTATTTACATAAATTCTTATTTTAATTTTAAAAAGCCTCTTTAAGGAGAATGTGCAGGTTTTGTTTTAACGTGACAGAAATCGTGCTGAAACCCATCTGAGATTTTAAAGTTTAGGGTTATTAATCCTATAAATTATCCTTCCAGTGATCTCTACGGGGTGTCCTGGGTCTGGCCCCGGGCCTCCACTCAGTTGCACATGCCTGAAATACCTCACCTAGGAGTTGCCCAGGAGCACATTGAGACTTATGAAAGGGATAAATCCAAAAGAATAAAAGTTAAGTGGTCATGAGACCAAAGGGCAGGCCGAGCATTTTAAAGATTTTGTGAATCTAATTGCAACTCTATGTGCCACGATGATGAGAAAAGCCCCACATGCAGGTAGAAAAGTAGCTCAGATCTGCAGTGAGTCAAAAGTGCACTTCGATATCCTGAAGAAGGAAGGGTTTGTGTTAAAGGTTTTCCACTGTGGTCTGGGAGCGCTCAAACTGGTAAAATACAGGATATAATCAAGCCAAAGCCTCAAGGTGCAAACGTCTTACATAAAAGGAAGGAAAGGAAGAAGATTCACAGCTTAAGGGTGCAGGACAGTTAACATTAATGTGGCATAGCGTGAGGCCTTCCCGGTACTTTTTGCTTTGGTGTCAAAAGGTGTTAAATATCCAGCCAAACTCAATGCGGCCTCAGGGACTGTGAAACTAATTCACAAATGTATGAAAGCTTTAGTGTAAGGCACACTTCACGACTATCATCCATAGAGCATATACATATGAGAAGACTGAGTATATTTTTGTGTGGATTTCAGTGTTTCCCAGCCTCTTCTGTGTGCATGCGTGTGTGTTTTCCCCTGCAGCCACAGCTCTTCATCCTGACAGACAAAACACCGAGAGTCTCGTGATCAAAGAGCGGAGGAATGCTGCTGGAGGATCACACGCTGCCTCGGTGTATCACATAATCACTGACACACAGCGAGAGGAGGGATGCAGGCTTAAACTGAAACACAGCAGCCGTGTAGATTACACTGCAGCTGAATGATCCGAACCACACAGCAAGGTTAACGCAGGTCAGGCTGGGAAGGGACATGAAGGGAAGACACTAAAAACGGAGACACTTTTGCTTATTTGCTTCAAGTTCAGGCTATGCTAGTTGTAGCTAAACAGTGTTCTATGGTACTCTACGTGGTATTGAGTACCATGGTATTCAAATACACATCTCATTGTACTGACTCCAGCAAATATGACATGTATTTTTCAAGGAAATCTCCTCAGAGCTGTCAAGTAGTGCCATCTTTCATCCAGTTAATTACTCAGTTTTCATCAAATATCTGCAAAAATGACATTCCCATCAGCTTCAGGCACCTTCAGTAAAATCACAAGCTTAGTCTAACTTTTCAGTTCAATTAAAGACCAATAGTTGTTGCCACCTTCATTACAGCTGGATGGTGGGTGACTGGACCTGTTGACTATTTTTGCATTTTCTGGAGGTATTATTAATTGAATTATCTGAGAAAGAACATGGACTGCGCGTAACAACATCCATCTTTTTATACAGTCTGTGCATGTGAACTGTGCAATAGCTTAAAAACCACACAGCTGCTCTCTGACGATATGAACTCTTCCTTACACGTAAGCACTAAGTGAGCATTAATACAGCACAAATCACAACATTTTCATGCTGCTGGCAGCTGTAATAGCATTGGTTCAATCACAGGAAACAGAGCTTTCATAAGAAATAATATTTTTGAGCTGGATATTAAATTAAATTACTTCACATCTAACACAATAAGGAAAAACAGAAGGTCTAAAAGCCAGACTTCGGAAAGAAGCCGCTTTTCAGCAGCAGCAGCAGCAGCAGCATAATAAGAGATCTGTGAGAGTCACAAGTCCAACACGCACACACACACAGTTTAATTCAATAGGAGGAGATTCATCGGTACGATAAGAAGTTCTGACTTTGCCAACACAATCTTTCTCCTGCTTTTTCACCATCCCTCCTTCCCACAGACGTCAGCAGGCACTCAGATTAAAATAATAACCTCCACTCAGACTTTTCATATAAATAAATGAACGAATATAATCTTTCATTCATTGTTTAGTTTTAGAATTTGGCTATATTCAGGGTTTTTTAAATGATCACACTAACAACGACGCTTCTGTTTACTTTAAATGCCTTTTTCTCTTTTTCTCTGTCTGTTGTTTTAATCTGAGTTTGGTCGATTAACAGCATATCTTCCTTTTTGCTGGCAGGAGGGTCACCGTGCCGCTGCTCTGTGTGGCCTCTATGAATGCTGAATGTGGGTCATTTACAGTGCACTCTCCTCTCGGCCCGTTGGTATCTTGGTTTGAGATCGTCCGCCTGGATAAGGACAGATAAGCGCAAACAAACACACACCAACACACTCAGCAGTCTGACGTTGAGTTCCACCCTGATGCAGATCTGTGTTTTCCTTTGAAACGCCCACAAACTGAGCAGAAAAATTACTTCCAATGGGCTTCGGTTTACCCCTTGATGCTCTGCCACTGACTTCTGCGCACACGCACAAGATAAAACTGGGGTTTATTTTGTGATAAAATAGCTGCAGGCCTCTCTTAATAGAGTGTTGGGCTTGGGTTGGGTTCATTCTAGGCTGACACTATCAAACGTTGGTAATTCTGTAGTTTTTTTGTACCTCTCCACTGGATGAACATTAAAACATCAGTTTCATCTTCAAGAGAAGATAAAGAAATCTGCTGGGAAGCCGACTTTTTGGACACGTCCAATTCTAACAACCTTGTTCCCGAGTTAAAACATCCTGGCACCGTATTAAAAGCTGCAGGCTCAAACTTATAAACCAGTGGGAACCACTTTAATGTAATTTCTAAATACAGAGGTGAGTTAAAGAGAGTGCTGTAGAGAGAAGAGATGAGGATAAAAGGTCAAAGTCTACAGCCACGTAAAGTGGTCACAGAGTACAGTTGGTAATGCAGAGAGGACCCAATGGTTCGAAGTTTAGAGAAAAGAATAAGAAAAGTGAGACATTTAATGGCTGATTTAAAGACTGTGTTCAAAAGCATGAAACCCAAAACATGATGAGTACATTTATCGTTAGATCTAAATTATTTGGTAAAACAGAAATCCAGACATAGAAAAAAGGCTGAGAATCACCCACAAAAACACAGGAGCAAAGGGAGGCTGTAAAGAGGGACACGAACATACACAAGAAGGAGTGATAAGGAAGAAGATGACCTATTTATACACTGCAGGCAGACTGAGGGACAAACAGAGGACTGAGACACTGAGACACACAGGAAGATGCAGCCAAACACTGAATGAAGTAATAATCACAACACCAGTGACACGTTAGCTCATCGGGCTCACTACAAGTCACGGTTCACAGGTTAACAAACGTGAGCAGAACTTAGGTTAAGATAGATTTTCGTGCATTTGTGTGCGTGTCTGTGTAGATGAATGTGTGTGTATGCTCGAGCATGTACACTTATTTTTAACCCATGACTTGTATTCAAACTGTGAAGCAGGTAACTGTGTGTTTTGAAAAGTGTCATACAAATAAAGTGATTCTTATTATTCTGGCACCAATCACCCATGATGCTCGTCTCCACCCTGCCTTCACTTTCTTCTTTACCTGTCTTGTGTACTTGTCTGCTTGGATGCCCAACAAAAGAAAGAATCCCAAAACTGACATTAAACACGTAAGCAGAAGCAGCACATAGAGAGGCACGCTGAGCTCTTGCTTTGTATTCAAATAATAGCTTGAAACGGGAAAAAAGGTCAGTGCTCTGTTAGTCGCAAACATAACACGGGGTAACAAGAGGATGGATTCACTGTCAAAACAAGTTTTATCTGCAGGATAAGAGAAAAAGCAAACCACAAGCAGCGTCCTTTGGTGGCTGTGTCAATAACAGAGTTTGAATGGGTTGTGGTTAATGTCCCGTCACGTTTTCATTTTTATTTCTCTTGCTGTGGGTTAGATTTTCATGACCTGGTTCGGTATAGAAACAGATAATGGTTTGGATCAGAACAGCACACACCCTGCACACTGAAAGATGAGCTTAGTCTGTGCATTTAAACTTGATGACACCAACGCCAAAGGACAGACTGTGATGCCTGCAGCTTGGATAAAACAGCAATATTTGACACCCCTGGAATTAGATCAGAGTGGCCAGGCAACAGTATAAATAAAAAAGCAGTTTATATGTTAGGGTTGGGTAGTTTGGGCTTTTTCATGGATGGAAATCACTTTGAAAAGATCACTTGCATAAGGGTTGGAACCACTAAAAGCAGAGATTTTTATTTATAAGAAAAGCATGTTATTTGTAATTTGCCACCTTTGCGCATCTTTTAAAAGCTCTCTGAGATGCATTACCAGAAACAGTCCCCACAGAGCAGCGCGGGGCTCAGCTGGTGTTCTCTTTAACTTGGTCTAAAATGCATGAGCTGCACAGTTGGCCATGTCAGGACACGCTGCGAGGCAAATATGAATGAAATCTCTGGGACTCGTCTGTTGTTGGGTCTCTAAGCTGTCGACTGGTGTCCTGTTTCTGCAACAGGCAGCTGATGATGGGGGAGCTTTGTCTGTCAGACCAGTATCCGACTGTGGAGTTAATCCTGCACAATCCACAAAGATTACAGAGCGACGCTGGCTGCTACAGTTCACCCCCCACTGCCTCCATACTGTCCCTGAGTTTCTTTGTCTCTGTGTTTATTGATCTAAAACCCTCATCATCGTTTTTAGACTGATTTTCTTTGCATCACCTTTGGCTGAAAAAAAAAAAAAAAGGTAAAATAAAATATTAGTAGCCTAGAGACCGGTTAGTGAATATTCCCCAACTGGTTGGTGGTGCTTGCTGGAGGTTGCTGCCTGTCTCTAAGTGATTTCTTTCTAAATACTACACAAAACCTCCTTTCAATCACTTTGATCGCTAACAGATTTGCACCCTACACTTAACTGACACCTTCCCTTACAGCTAAACCAGACCAATCACAGCGCAGTTGTTACTGATATTTAATATGAGCAGCAATACCGCTGTTATGGATGACCTGTCCACAGTTTACCTCGCCTATGATAGTTGGAATAACGTCCAGTCTGCTCCAAGCTCCCCAATCGGATAAGTGGAAAAGCAACAACTTGATTCATGCCACCACAGACTCCTCCAGCCTCCCGATGTCTTTGTCACGCGTTAAAGGTTCACTTGGACAGAAATCAGTACTGATGAAAATTTGTGCTCAGAAAAATTAAAAAAATGTAAAATATGTGTATGGAAATATTAAATGTCCTGAGTATTTCACAAACAGCCATTATAATTTGTTTTGTGTTTGTAGGATAATGAAAATGGTATCCAGAGCTCAGCGATTCAGGACCTGTGTGACCCCAATAGAAGACAGAAACTGAAGGAAGCTGCCATTTTGCTGTGTACGCACTTCCATTACAAATTAAGGGACAATTGTCCCTGCAGGATTAGCATCATTAAAATGTTTATATTGTTTGAATCTGAAGGGTTTGTGCTTCCAAACAATGTATAATTTGTCAAATGTGATTCAGAATGAGATGATGTGATTCAAAGGATTGGTTTGTCGAATCTTTGGATTCTTCACCCGACACAGGTTTGCAGTATCTGTCATTTTATTTTTAAGTCCTACAGTTGTTCAAATGTATGATTCTTTGAAGTTTTTCGACTTTGATTAACGTCTTCACGCTTGCCTGCATCTCCCTGCCTGCCTCATTCTTCCAGCTGAAATGGCAGTTGCTTATTATGCAAACATATTTTATCTCAACAGGTTTGACCTTTTCTCAGGCTCTGCCTCCATCTCCTTGTCTCAATCTGTTTCCAGGTAAGCCTTCAGATCCGTCTGTGTTTTCTTTAACACAATAGTTGTCTGATTAGAGGAGAGGAGCCGAGAAAAGGGAAGATTAGGAAAGATACACGAAGAGGAAGAGTGGGATGATAAGACGGATTGTGATGATGTTTGTTTACAGGGACAACTGCATGAATCCAGATGTGAGATAAGGACGGGGTGGCTGAGGGATATCCTGAAATTCAAGTCTTTCATTGGCCTGTGAGAAGAAACACTGAAGCAGCTATGTTTTTAACTGATTGAACAACTGCTTACAAGAAAAAAAAGGAGGAAAATTTCAGCTTTGCATGATGAAAATACTTTTTTGACGTTTTGTTTCAATGCTGCACTTAAATGATCTGGCTTCATCTGGACTGCCACGATACCCCAACAAGGTTTAAAATACCGTTTCAGAGGTTTAATGTAACAGTAAACAAGTTTTGGATGTTTATTCCTCCTTTTTCAGTGATTTAGAAGACAGCTGTGATAGTTCCCTGGTATCCGTACGCTAACTGTGAATCTGCAGCCAAGGAGACAGTCGGCTTAGTCTAGTCTAAGACTACAAACAGGGTAAAGCAGCTTGCCTCCGTGCAACAATCCAACTCTTAATCCTGTCTGATTTACACAGTAAATCCCGATTCAAGCATGAAACAAAATGTCATTGGAGAAATGAGCTTCTTATATTCCTGATATCTGAGTGCAGATTTAGGGAGCAAGCATGCGAGTGAAGACCTCACACGTGTTTTATTTATATTATTCTTTATATTTTTGTGCCGGTTTATCGTTGTTTTTCTAGTTTCTCTTGCTTTGTGTCTCTGCCATCACGTTTAGCTTAGTGTTTGTCTTCGTCTCTCTGAGTTTACTTCCTGTTTTACTTTGAACATGAACGTGAACCATAGTTCAACGTGCTTCCTTCCCTGTTGTTTGTGTTGGCCGCATTAGATACAAAGGGGTGGCACTGGCAGAAAAGCCTGTGTATAGAGAATCTACACAAATGTCCAAAAGTGCTTAAACTTTTTGTAGACAAGTGCACATTTTATAGCGGTAACTGGGCTTTAGCTATTTCTAGCTTTCTGATTTTGAAACTGATTTTTCCACCACATAAAGACTCGTCTAAGTTTTGTTTTAACCTTCAGATGATTGAAAAAAAAAAAAAAAATCTTAAACAGTTGCTAAAGTTATCATTTCTCCATTTTTAACACAGGGCATTAAATCCATTCTGTAAATTGAGGTATTCTAAGTGTCCGTAAAAACGATCATCATTTATGCTCGGCAGCTAACGTTTTTTGACTGGCAATTTGTTCCCAGTGATTGTCATGCCCAGTTCCAAAAGATGGCGATGATGAAAACTCTCATCTTGAGGCTTCACAACACGACTTTGCTCACCAGCGAGTGACGTCATGGTTGCTACGTCCGTATTTACGCTGTCTGTGATTGTGTGAGGTGTCCAGACTGGGGGCCATGGGCACCACACACTAAAGCGTGCTCCGCCCATGTTTTGAACTCCTTGTTCAACAGTGAGTCAACAACATAAAATGAAGTAGCTATTAAAATGTAACAGTTTTAGTGGTATTTTATTTTCTTAAAAAAAAGAATGAAGTCTGCGTACTCTGACCTTTATCTTAAGTGATGATACTGCAGTAAAAAAAGGTGTGTGTGTGTGCTGTTTTAGCTCTGCTGAAAGGTTGTGTGGAGGTGAAACGTCTAGAATAACTCTGAATAACTTCTTTTTTTTCTGTCTCAGATGATTTAGTTGTTATAGTTATGAGCTTTATCCACATGTGCTTGTGTGTGTCCCACCCCAGCAGCTTCTGCTGAGTTTCCACATTTTGGTGCCACAGTGAATATGTCAGTTTAACATTTTCCATACCAAGAAACATCAAAACTGTTGAGCAACTGTTTATTTATGTCCAGAAACACACAAACACACACTTCAAATGAAAAATGGTTACAATTTCTCAGTCGTCTGCTGTCTACATAAAATTGTTTGGCACTGTCTGTTAATGAAAACGTCTCCACAGTCGACAGACTCGGCTTTTTATGACAAAAGTCATAAAACAGTTTGGAAATGCTGCAAGTTTAAATCCTCTGCTCATACTACAAATGTTGAACTGAATTGCATATTAGGATTTTTGAAGATCGTGTCACATATACTCTTCCATATCTGCAAAACAGTACCAACATTTGTCTATTGGTTTGGACTAAAATATAACAAAGTGTCTTTAGTACGAGAGCCAGAAAAGGTTCACTTGCATCACAGAATCCTTCAATCAGCAGATACGTGAATACTTACACTTCTGTCAAATTATATTTCATATAGTTTTATCTCATTTACTTCGCTCTACAAGTTGAAGACAAACACTTTTGCAATTTAGATTAATGCAGAGAGTGTTTTATAATTCAAGTATCCAAAATATGTTACCTGAAAAAAAACTTTTTGTTTACAGCTGTTTGTGGAAGTCTTTCCTCTAAATGATTATGGTAACCACTGGTTACTGGGGAAAATGTGTATCCCCAAGTGGCTGACAGGTGGTCGCTGGAGGCTGTCACTAGAATAAGTCACAGAAAGGAGGCTGCATCAATAACCTCCCTGAAATTGCTTTTGTTTGTTAGCACTGCTAGACTTACCTGTAGTCTACATGACATTTGGAGTGCAGAAACAGAAAATTCTTGTGTAAAAGTTTTGCCTTAGCGCACAACCAAACAATGACTGTTTGTAGTTTTTACAGTTTCACTACTGATCAGCTACTTTTTGCAGAAAAGCCAGTGTTTTTCACAAAACTACGGGTAACTAGGGCAATCAAAGTTTTTTAGGGCAGCACCATATACCTCTTTTGAACCAATTTCTCCTAGCGAATGACAGCAACCTCAAGCAACTGCGCACCAACAGGTTGGGGACTCATCAACCAGTCAGGAAGGCTGTGTTACTGAAAAGAGAACTGCTCATTTCCAGATCTATATATTTATATTTTATTTTTGGACTCTGCCAGAGGAGCTTTACATCTGCAGATCTGCAGGATCCTTAATTATCCCTGACACAGACACAGGAATGGTCAGGATCTACAGGTCTCACCTGCTACACATTTCATCCTTTAAAAGTATTAAGCTGTTAACCAATTTCTGTGAATCTCGCTCCAACTAGTATCTGAAGTCGGCAACAGTGAACTATAGTTTAGTTTTGTCCTGACTACAGGCAGGATAATGTTCACAAAATGTGCCAATACACCAAGACAGTAGTAAGAGCCGTCAAGGTCAAAGCATAAAATAGGATTTCAAACACTGCTGTGTTTCAGGTTAAATCTCAACTGACAAAAGACAGACAGAGAAACAGAATAAAGCCCCAAATTAAGCAGCAGAATAAACTCTGGGAGGAACAATGTAGAAAAAAAGAGCAGAAACCTTTTCCCATGCTGATTTTACAGCTGCTCTCCACTGGTTTGGCTTGTGTGTGTGTGTTTGTGTGTATTTACTTTAATGTGACCTCACCCCGGCTCTAGCATATAGCTGTTAATGAGCAACCATAAAACTCAGAGGGAAAACCCATTAAAATTCCTTCTTTTCTTTTTTAAAGTTGCCTTCCTAACTTTAAAACCATTACCTTGAGTTCTGTTCCCGCTCTCCTTCCTACTGAGTTACAATATAAAACCCTTTCAAATAAATATGTGCACACTGAGATTCATGCTGTTTCTCACTGTTAACTCTGACTTTGTGACGTTGTGGCGAGGACTACAGTGCTGTGAAAGTGTTTGCCCCTTCTTGTTTTCTTTGTTTTTGCATATTTGTCACACTTGTTTCAGATCATCAAACTAATTTTAATATTAGGCAAAGACAGGCCGAGTAAATACAAACTACACTGTTGAATCCAAAAATCACTTAAATAGAACCCGTGTGACAAAGTGAAGCAGACCAACACATGAAGCCATGATCTAAAGAAACAGCTGAAAAAGCTGAAAGTCACTGACATCCATGAGTCTGGGAAGGGTTGCAAATACTCCAGTGAACCATGGTGGTGGTAGTGTGATGGTCATGAAACCATGAATTCTGCTCTCTAACAGAAAATCCTGGAGGAAAATCTCTCACCATCAGTTCATGCCCTGAAGCTCAAGCACCCTCAGCTAGTCCAGCAGGACAAGGATCCAAAACACACCAGCAAGTCCACTTCGGAGTGCTTCAAAAACAGCAAAATTAAGGATTTAGAATGGACTAAAATCCTACTGAGATGTGCTGGCGTGACCTTAAAGAGATTGTTCATGCTGGAACACTTTTCTGTGTGGATGAAATAAAACAATTTTGTAAACACAAGTGGGCAAGAAGTCATCTGCAGCAATGCTAATCGCCTCATACTATTTCACACCCCTAGAGACCAGACATGGTGTCTAACATGCAGCCTGCTAAATGATCTTCGCAGTGTTTTGGGAGGTTCTCTTGTTACCTTATAATATGAAGCACCTTGAGGATTTAGGCTTTTTATACAATTAATTAAACAAAACAAAAAAAATACCTTCTTTTGCTGAGAGTTTTCGGTAGACTTGGGTAGGTGGTTCTACTTTTCTGGCACACTTGAGATCGAATTGAGCTTCATGTGGCTCAGACACTAAAAGGAGTTTGACACCTGGCCCTGACGCAACTTTCACTTAACTCTGGAAGTCCTCCTCCTGTGTGCAGAAATATTTCCCACGGTTTCCAGCTCCTCTAAATGTCGGCTTCATGATCTGTAAACAGCTGTTAACTGCTGGGACTCACTTCAGGGCCAGAAAATCTGTTTTTCCATACAGTGCCATATTGTGTCTGAGCCACTACGCATCTGCTAATTGTACAGTATACTATGAAATTTAGCAATCATTTTTCTTTCTGCTTTGTTTGTGGTTATTTTATTAAGTCAGTGGGAGTCACCAGTAATGATCAGGGACAGCAGCATTGGAGGAAAAGCTGAAGGTAATGATAAGAAATCAGTGTTCCCTATCATTAATGGTCTTTACAGTAACTCCGGCTATTTTCCTGAAAACCCAACGCGGCAGTTAATGTGACATCAGGCCCCAATAAATCATCCTCCACTGACTGGGTGGTGTTAAAGAGGCTCCATTAGAGCCAAAGATCAGTCGCCTTCCCTGTGCCGTCTTGGTTTCCTCTCGTCTGCCCATGTTTGTCTTTCCCAGCACAGAGGAAATAGACCTGATTCCCTCTTTCTCCCCATCACTCATTAACTGTCTCCCCCTTCAGCTAAACCTATCACATGGCAGGACTATAACTGGTACACATATTGTACAGCCTCTCCACAGGAGGTTGTGTAAATGTTATCTCCGGTTACTAAAGTTCAAAGCAATAACGGGCTTGTATCTTTTGTCAGTTTCAAAAATAACTAAAGTTTTGACGCCCCTGCAGTTGACTGGAACGCAAACCCGCAGATGTTTCTGCAAAAGTTTTACTGAATAAAAATCAAATGCAGGAGAATATAAGTAATAATTTTCAAAAAAATGACATTTGTATTGGAAAGTGTGATAAAGGAAAGAGGTCCAAGAATAACTAAAGATACATAAAAAAAGAAAGAAGAACCATTTTTAGGCCTCAAGGGGGAAAAATAACTTGTTGTGGTTGGTCAATATTTATTGTCTGTTAAGAGTTCTGTTATGACTAGAGGTAATTTAGGACATACATTAATCTACTGTACAGAAAAAAAGCACATAGTGACAGTTTTTACTTCTATCTTTTATAGATATTAGCTTTATTAATCCCATACTAGGGAGATTTCCTTGTTACAGCAGTACAAGGATTATAAAGTGAATCAGTAAAACGAAATTAGAGATATTATCAAAAACAATAAAAATAGAAAATAAAAAGACATAAAAATAAGATACAACAAAAAGAAATTGATAAGAAAACTCAATAAGAAAAGAAATCAATGAGTAAAGAGTAAATTGTACTATGTACAAAGTATACTACAAAGAGTAAAACACACTAGAAGAATTAGCTTATTGAATTGACCGTTTACCTAATTAAACACTCAGTAGTTTAACATTAAACTTCGAGTGTTTCCTCTCAAGCTGTTTGAGTTTCGCGTGCGGTGTTTGCACTGTTTTTGATGCCTGCTGACCTACTTCTTGATACGCTGTTCTCACGGGACGCTAGTATTACACTCTTGAGTAAATGCCTCCAAACACTGGCTGGCTGCTGTGTGAGATCACTGTCACTGTGATAACTAACACAGGTGTGTGTATGTGGGTTTGTGTGTGTAGCTCAGCTATTGCTGACAGGCATCCACATCTACACTTCCAACTCCAATAAACATTACAAGAGCGAGAACCCGGAATAGAAATCTAATCTGGGAGGGCTGTTTTATTCCTGCCCCCAAAGAGCCAATCAGCAGCTCTAACAGACATGATTCACGACAACTGCAGCTGTGTGGTAGTACAACGCAAAAGGTATAGCATACGTACATACAGGTAGGTGGCTGTTTTTCTGTACCTGTAACTATGTTTGCATTCAGCTGTCCAGGGTGTTACAAACCAGCTCTAAATGATGGATAACAAGTGACAGTGAGATAAGATAACGATTTTCACTGCTATGCAGATGATACCCAGCGTTATCTATCCATGAAGCCAGATGACACACACCAATTAGTTAAACTGCAGGCGTTTCTTAAAGGCATAAATACTTGGATGACCTCTAATTTCCTGCTTTTACATTTAGATAAAACGGAGGTTATTGTAGTCAGACCTAAAATCTTAGAAACATGGAGTCTAACCGGATGCTTACGCCTTGCGGCTTTACCTTGTCCTTCAGTAAGACTGTGAGAAATCTTGGAATTCTTTCTGACCCGGATGTGTCCTTCAACGTGCATATTAAACAAATATGAAGGTCTGCTTTCTGTCATTTGAGAAATATCTCAGAAATTAGAAATATCCTGTCTCAGAATGATGCTGTAAAATTAGTTCATACATTTATTACTTCTAGGCTGGACTACTATAATTCATTTTTGTCATTGTGTTCTAAAAGCTAACTGTCTCCAGTTCATCCATAATGCAGATTTCCTGGGAGTTTTTCCTTCCTACTGTCACCAAGTGCTTGCTTGTTGGGTTTTCTCTCTGTTATTGGATCGTGATTGGCACTATATAAAGAAAACTGCCTTGAAAGCCATTAGCCAATGAGTTTAACCTGGATAAGCTAATCCTTCTTTCTGACACTTAAAAAGGCGAAAATTTAGAAAATAGGGCTTGAAATCAGACTTCTGTGTGTAGCTTGCAGTCTCTCAGTGTGTCTGTGTGAGTTCTCTGTGGCTTCCTCGTACAGTCTTTGGACTTTAGGAGGAATTGGTGAGTCTAAATTGGCTGTAGTGTGCCTGTGAATGGCTGTTTGTGGTTAGGAAAATGCATGGATGGACCTGAAATGACGGAGAAATGACTGCAGGTTCACAATCAACAACTGACTTGATCACATACACAAAGACACACTCAGACTTCACTACTTTCTCCAAAACACGAGCACTCACGACTGCCTTACGGCGGCATATCACGCCGTTATCTCAGGCATTCGGTTTGTAGCCGACGTCTCCGCCACAGACCTCAGACAGACAGTCGCTCTCTCACATGATTCAGCTGTCTTAAAAAAAACCTTACAGGCAACATTGCATTTTTGACACGTTTTCAAAAACAACAACAAAAAGGGGAATTTAAATGTATTATTAAAAGAAAAGTACATGCTCATTATCAATCAGTGACTCAGCACACATACAACCCGTTTAACTGAAAACACATGCATGTCTGCTACACATCTGTGGCCACACACACCACAACCACACCAGAAATGTATTTTTAATAACTGACACCTAAAAGCCCACAAAAGCTCTTTACTCAGCATTACTCAGCACTATTAGAAAGCAAATGTGCTCAGCATTGGTTTGAAATTATGCTGAGCTAATCCTCCTCCTCCTCGAAGAATAAACCCACACCAGTGTTGATGAACACGAGAGCCAAAACCACTCTTAGAAACTCAGTGGAGTTTACAACAATGTCACTGCCAGATGGGATGTAAGCAGTGAGGTGTGACGTTGGTTTGATCAAGAACATGATGGGAATCTAAAGAGGATATAATGGAGGATATTATCTTATACTTTGTCTTATCTATCATCCCTGATGTCAGCAGCATGAATGGTTGTATGTATGGAGGGATAGACGGATCAAAAACTCAACAAGAGAAAAACTCAAAATCCAGAAGCATCACATTACTTCCATTTAATTCCCAGCCATCTTTTATCAGGGTGGGACTTAGAGACAGCCATACTTCTATTTTTGGACTATCCTAGAGCAGCTTTGCATGATTCACACAGTAGCCAAACATAGAGAAAAATATCTGAATCTGAACATTTAGAGCAATCTAAAGTCCGAGCTGTTTGTTCACAGGGATTACTTGTACATTAGATATATTATATCACAAAAGAAGAAAAAGCCCAATAGGACCCCTTTTTATGGATTCAGGAAGAAGATTTAATTGATTATTACACTTAAAACACATTTAAAAACTAACTTTTAGTGCTGTTATATCACAGTTCCTCTCTGTGTTCTGTTCATTTGCTGACTCATCATTAACTTATCTGTGCATATATAAATATTTAGCCACTAAAATGTGGATTAGTGCATGAATACAATAATGGGAGGGTTTTAACTTGTATAAAATGGAATGTGACTGTTGACCGGAGAAAGACGAGTGGTTTATTTATTTTAATAGAAGTGTTGTGATTCGAACACGTGAGTGTTTGCACGCTGATCTCTCTCTTTTTGCCAGTGTCACACATCCTGTAACTGTTTCCTATGAAGGAAATAACTCTAGCTGGCTGTGCTAACACACACACACACACACACACACACACACACAC
>NW_005187593.1:55865-57913 GCF_000239375.1 Pundamilia nyererei
TGTCATTTTAAGTTTATTTCTACTTTTAAGATAATTTGTTACAGGTTGTGCTTAAAGTTTTGGCTGCTGAAGCAATAATATCCTAACTTTGGTAACTACAGTGACATTTTGAAAATATATATTTGTGCCCATTTTAGTTTTAAATAAATGTTTTTCAAACTAATATTTGGTTGTTATCCTTCGGTAGAGGGCATCTCTACCAAAGGATGAAAGAGTAAATATTTTCCCGTCATGCCTGTAATCTGCGAGTCTTACTCTGCCTGTACTGCCAGGTAACGAGGCACAGCACTGCATTAACACCATTCGACAAAAGATAATGAAATAAACTGTTAGCTTCCTTTTTTCTCTTGTACTGTGTGTGTGGATAGCTCAAAAGTGGGAAACGGCAAACTGCACCAGCTAAAAAATGAGCCTACAGCACAATCCAGAGGTGATCGACAGCATTACAGTGACAAATAAACCGAAATTTAAAATAAAATTTAAAATAACCTGGGTTTTACAACGCAGGAGACTTTTTAGACTCCTCTAGTATAACAAATAAATGTATGTAGTTTTTGTTTCCACAGACAAGAAGATTTCGGAGAGAATAAAAGATCACATAATAACAATAAAACTAACTGCTGTTACTGGCTAACAATAAAACACTAATCTCTAATCATCAGACAGCACAGAGGGGAGGTCACTGAAGTGTGTGGTTCCCCTTAAACACTATTTCACCATCACATAACACTAAATAATCTTTTTTTTTTCTTTTTAAACCACACTGTAGTACATATTTGTGGATAATTGGACCACAGTTACACACAAAGAGATTCTCGTGAGTTGGATTAGACTGAGCTGACTGGAAAACAAAAGCGAGAAATCCCAGTCAGAGTGTTTTGTGTACTCACATGGAGCGGCGTGTTGTTGTTGTTGAGCTGGTCCTGGCTGACGGGCAACACTGGAGGATGGCAGTCCAGTGCCACTTTGTCCCGACATGCAGTGTGGCACGTGTACTTGCAACCTGCAGAGAAATGACCTGATTATAGATTCATTCACTGGTAATAAAAGTATAAATGATAGGGTTAGCAGTAAGGAGCAGATATGCATACGGAAAAAAGTTTCTGTAACGTATATGCAAATGCTCTTTTGATAAGGGCAGCGTGTCGGTTGAGGTTCTTCTTCTGCAAATGGAAAACAACAACATGCAAATGATGACATGGAGGAGGGAGAGGTTTCAGAATAAAATCCGGTGAGATTAAACTATGTTTTAACATTGAAATGCAAATAAAGAGGAATTAAATATGACAATTTCTTTTCCAAATTACCATTAAATAAAAACAAAAAGTCAGTGAGCAAGATTCGGGCTCCACATTCATAAAGGATACTTCAGATGAGCAAAGCCTGTAGGAAAATTTTAAAATGACATTTTCTGGATGATACTGATTGAGTCAAATTCATCTTCTTTGCAAACTAGTGGTGGCTCACAAATACAGCATCATTTCTTTGATTATAGAAGTGCTTTTTCTTAATTAGAGAAATAAGTTTGGCTTAAAATCAAACAGCCATCCACTTATCCATGTTCTTCCACTCATCACATTCAGCGTGGCAGGTTGGAGCCTATCCTACAGGACGGTCCTATCGCCACAACGTGAGAAGCTTTAGAAACAAAAATGTTTCCATGAACTGAAAAAGTTTGAGAATCATGGGACAAAAACACTGAGCAGCAGCTTTGAAGCTTCAGCTTGGCTGAATGAGCTCATCTGATCCTCCAGTGTTCATGTACCATTCTTATATTTTAAGGAATAAACATGATCTCATTAATGCAGTTATCTAATTGTAGACAGCTTACAGATTCTAACACATCAATCACCAAAGCAACTAAAAACATATTTAATTCAGACAAACTGTTTGCTACAGCTTTAAAACTCCAGTCATTTGATAGAAATTAAGCAATTAGTAAGAATCATCTTTTTATCCATTTATCAAAGAAAACATGAAAATTTTGTTCCAACAACGAAAATATAGATTTCCTCATCTTTTTGATCACTAAGTCAATCATTTTAGGG
>NW_005187593.1:59562-62884 GCF_000239375.1 Pundamilia nyererei
GCAAAATAATTAGTGTCAGAAAGGAGGATTATCAAGGGTATTTTGTTTGCTATACGCAACTCATAGATCATTAGCCAATGACGCCATCATCCCCTCGTCGTCATCGTCTTAACTAACCAATGGGTGAAGGCTACATTCATATTTTATTCTGAAATAATTAATGGCATGTTCACACTGTCTAATAGCAAAAGGTGAAAAGCACCTATTAGTTTGTGTTCATGACTTTTAAACCACTTCAACAAAGTGAAATGTTCTCAGGAGTCTTCAGTCGTTATGTATCACTCGATACTGATACTGGCTTTGGAAAATGGAACAGATGGATGAATGGAAATTTGTGTACAGGAATACCAAAAACTGTCCTTGCATTTGCAATATAACTGACAAAAAAGGTAAACATTCATCTTCAGTAAGGAATTGTTAGGGCTGTTCCAGTGATCTCCATCATATCTCAGTTTTTTGCGTTTTTTTCTTCCTCCTTTTTCATCATCTTCCTCTCCATTTGCCTCATCTGCTGTCTCAGGGATAAAAGCATTTCCCAGACTCCACAAATCGATCAGACTCAATCAGCCCGCTGGAGGAACGTCTCAAACACACACACATAAACTCTGTAACCTTTTCTTTTTTTCAGTGCCGATGCAGCGTGAATGGTAAAGTTTTTACACCTAACTTTAAGCCTATAAACATGTGAAAACACATTTTGAGAAAGGGCTCATTTACAGTGAGTTGTCACTGTATTAATATATAATAAGTGACTGAATTAAAGATACATAGAAACTACTTTAAAAAGATAAACACGAGACAATTTTTTAATAGAGCGAAAAATGTACAACTTTTGTTGAGATTTTAATAAGTGAGCTGTATATTAAAAGTATTTGTCTCGTTGTATTCTTCTGAATTTAGTTCTGATTCAGTTGGTTAACACAGCAAATGCAAAACATAATAGAAAAAATTCTCTCAAATATGAAAATCTTGATTTAGGAAAGTCAGATTGAGGAACGTTTTATCAAAAATTTGAATTACATTTGTTGTATTTAACGCTACTTTTCTCTTTATTTTGTCCAAAATATAATAAAATGCTTTGATGAGTCTGGACAATCTGAAACTTGACTGACTGCAGCCAAAACTACCATTTCAGTTTGGGTTTTAGCATCTTACATTAAAACTCAGCAGGGTCTCACATCAGAGGTCAAAGGTCAGAAATCCAAAACTGGCTAGACACTATGGATTTTTCACCCGTGTGTGAAAAGTGAAATGTTTTTTAGCACGAGTTCTATAATTTGTTCTGTGTGTGCAGCGAGAGGGACCATGAGGCTCCGGCTCCTTTAGCACTCATGTGCTGAAACACACACACAGCACAGACATGTCAATCATAAAGTTGGGCTAGCTTAAAACATCCCATATGGAAAAGAAATAGTAAAAAATTTTATGATTTATTCATGAAAGCGGCCACTTTCTCATTACTTTCATATATTGTTTTAGTAAGTATCCAAAACATACAAGTTTCATTATATAATTTTTCAAGGGATCTTATATCTTTTCACTCTTGTATGCTTTTCATACAAGTTTCACACAAGACAGATACAAACTTTATAAGATTTATATATATATCTTTTCCATATGGGCTGCCTTACTTTGTCTTCCTTTGTGATTCTAACAGGGTCATTATTTATAAAATAATCTTCAATTTTTATTAAGACTTAAATCAAGTCTGGGACTATAAACTAATGAGAAAAATGTTTACTTATGGCATAAGTAAACATGGGCATAAAGGGCATCTGGTCAGTTGCTACAAGCCATTCGGTCCCTTACAAATGCAGTGAGAGCTTGGCCTGCATTAGCAGCAGTAGGTCAGATTGTTCCCAGTGAGTGTTGGACTTTGCCTGGGTAAAGTGTTTACCACAGATTGTGTTCATAATTTTTATGGACAGAATTTCCACTTCATCCAACTGCCGAAAGGCTTCCACTTTGGCGGCCTCAGGATGGGAGTGATGGGAATGCAGCCTGACTGCTCATCGCTTCTTTTTTTTACCTGTTGAAGTTCAGAGTGTAGCTGCTGGGATGGGGTTGGCATTCACTCAACTTTGTCATGACTCTGTGCTCCTGGCTAGCTTAGCATTAGGATGCTGTCTGTGCAGGTGCTTAAAGGACCTGAAAAATGCAGTAAAATGCGGCTGTTTCTGTCCTGGATGCAGCTTCCCCTTTACCATCGTGCTCCTTTGTGTAATAAAAATAAAAGCAATGTCCTTGTGTATCTCCACTTCTCAAAACCGAAAAAAACAGAACCTTTTTAACACAACTGGGGACTAGTAGACTGGGAGGTAGTTGCTGCTGCTCCACATCCATGGATGAATGGATGGATAATAGAAGTGACTTTGGTGCATTAGGAGTTAAAGAGAAAGCATTAACAAGGAATGCAAAATCAGACAATGCAGTTCCTGCAGAAAGGGTTAAGTATCCGGGGTGAAATATGTAGGTAGGACTACATATTGTGTCCACTAACTGCAAATACTTGTACACAAGTTAGAAGACAAAGACAGGTGCGTGAATGAGGACAGGTGTGGGCTGAATACAGCAGCCATCTGCTATCCCCTCATTATCTTTCTAGTCTTGTCTCTTTTGTTCCTGTCAACATGTCTGGACACGCGCTTGGGCGTATGTAATCAAACCTTGAGCCAGTCAGCGTATAAAAAGGATAAAAGTATAAGAAAAAAATAAAGACTGAAGAGGTTTGACATTACCTCAGCACATTCACACACACACTAATAGCAGCAGAAATGAAGCAGGGCACTGACATTTGAGGTGTGTTTGTTTAACAAGTTAACAGGTTAACAAGTTATTTTAATTTTTATTTCCACAGCATGATATTTTAGGTTTCTTCTTACCAGAGAACAGTTCAGTTTACTGTAAACTATAGGATACGTTTCCACTAACAGATGAGGAGAATGGAAAGAAACTGCATAAGAGAAGTTGACCGTGGTGAATACTGGCCACCTAAACGGTCTGTCCTGTTCATCGCTCATAACTCACCAGAGCTTCTCCACAGCAGACTGACTTCCAGGCGTCCAGAACGTCGCATCACTTTTGGAAAGCGATAGAAAAATCTGGACATTCTCCTCAGAGGTTTCCCAAAGTTTTTGGTAAACCCCATTGCACACACACACTCTGTCTCCCCCCCACACACACAAACACTGTTTTGAGGTTTTCTGGGTTCCTGCAGGCTTCAGGTGGTGATTCATATCCAAACATAACTTGATATAATTCCACAAAATAGTCATCCTTCACTCCCATCCATGATGCGTCTCTGTCTGCAGTAACTGCTCTA
>NW_005187593.1:63050-69858 GCF_000239375.1 Pundamilia nyererei
CACACACACACACACACACACACACACACACACACACACACACACACACGGTGAAGGCAGACTACACTGAAGAGGTTTGAACAATGAGCTTTGGTATTTCTCACAGTGCTTCTAAATGACTCTCTGAACTATGAAACCTCTCCACTGTCTCCGGCTCAGACGCCGATCTGTTGATTTTTATCCTCGCCTCTTTAACAAACCTCCATCTAGGTATTAATGACTAAATGTCAACTTTTTTGCTACTTTTTAAATCATTTTGATCATACTTGCATGTTGTTATTCTTATGGCACAGCCCAGTAGTAACATGAGGAAATGATGTGGAAATTAAAAGGAAGTAGCTGCTAGATATCAAATTATAAGTAAGTAATAGCTTAGTATCAACTGTAGTTTTTAGCTGAGTAATATTGGACTGAAACTTACATAATGTGATAATAACTAGGAGTGATAATGTGAAAAAATGTAGCAATACCATCAGGCAGAAACGGTGTGAGCAATAAAAATCATCATTTCTGTGTAGTATTTGGAAATAAACATTCTTAATATAGAAACAATGTGATTGTATTATTACCTTATAATAAAACACTAATATAGATTAATGTTTTCACTAGTTATAACACTATACTACAATGAAGAAATTAATCCCCATTTCCTAAAATCTCTCCTTTGTTTAAAGGTAATGTCATTATCATTTGCTGCTACTGCTTATTAACTGGAAACATTGTTTTTTTTATGTGATAACCATAAATAAGAGCTACAAAGTACAAATATATATCTGTTTCTAATATATTATGTATGTATACACAATAAGGTGGCACTATTGTGTGACATATGTTGAAAGTTTCCATTAACAAAGTCATCACTTTGTTAAATGAGTCTTTTATCTTCTTGATTAGTCATGAAATAAAAAACCTGCACTCGGCTAAGAAACTTGTGTGTTTCCTTTTGAGCTTGTGAAAATGGGGACAGTGTAAACAACAATAAACAATTAATGGGATATTTTCATTTGTTGGTATTCTGACAGCTCTTGTGGCTTCATATGGAGTACGGATGTCAGCAGCCGTTAGCCTGAGTGCTTCATCTATTGGCTAATGCTAAGTAAGCTATAGAGGCACTTGGCTTCTTTAAAAGGAGCTCTAGATCTGAACAAGTAGACAAAAATAGGAAGAACGCTGGGTTAAGCCATATTTAAATGTAGAGGACAAGCTTGAACTGAAGGATGCAGAAGCTTAACAATAAAGAGCCATTTAAAGAAGAAGAAGAAGAATCACACTGAGGGAGGACAAAGTGCTGCTATTTCTATTCTGTCACATCAAAAATAGAGAGCAAACTGACTGGAAACAAGCTGCAGCCGCCTACAGAAATCCCTTCTACAGAGCCGACTAATGAATACACACACTAATGCAACATTAAACCCAATCAGACAAAGATCCCCGGCTCTCTTCGGTGGTTCCTGTTACTTCGGAGAAAGAGCCATAGGATGACAGACCCACAGGAAGAGAGAGAGAGCGTGAGCTAAACCGCTTTCATACAGAAGTTGAACCAAGGACAACACGTTACCTTTCTGTAGCTCATTTCACTTTTCCCAACTGAACCAGTTATTGTTTAAAAAGCATAAAATATTAGAGTACACTGGAAACTCAAACATTTTAACAGACACAGAACAACTATGGACAAAACTTTGAGTGCTGTATGATGTCAAGCATTTTAGCTAACTTTTAAGCTAATATTGACTCTTTTCCATGAATCCTCACCCAACAACAGAAACAGAGAAACAATAGAAATCAGTACAGTGAAGTTTATTTTTAAATACTGGTTTCTTAATCTGCAAAACTGGTCAAGTTAATCAAAGATAACCAGTTTACTTTTAACTTAAACAGGGAAAAAATGTCAGAGAAACTCTAAATATTTAAATTTAGATTAGGTAAAAATATTGAGCTATTTAAACTCTTTTTATATTAAAAAAAACTTTGTTTTTTATTATATTACAGTTTCACATTTCTAAATCTTATTCTTTTTACTTACTTTATTATTTAGATTAGTTTTTATAGCAATAACAAATGGACCCATAACATTGCAATCAGGAAGCTACAGCTTAAAGGTGACATGAAGTCTATAAATACTCTTTAAAATACCAACCTCTTCCTCAGCGAAGAAAAAACCCCAGCAAGGACTTGGCATTGTTTCATTTACAGGCTTGTCATGGTTTAATAATTTTCTTGGAAGTTTCCTGGAAATTACTCTATTGGTACCAGTTATGGGTGTAATGGATAACATGCAAACAGTGATTCCTGTTATATTACCTTTCAGCAATCATTATCATCACAATGATCTTCAGTTCTCTCTTATGTTGCTGATTTACTCTGACAAAACCATGTGCATGTATTCCCCAGTAAAAGCTATAATATTTCCATTAAGTCTTTTTACCGAACACTGTGTTGTGCGAAAACTTTAATTTCAACATTCAGCTCAAAAATTAACCTTTGAAAGAAATAACTGAACCATGCTCTTGCAAGGCTTGGATGCCTTATAAGTCACTGTTTCTGTGTGTTAATAAGCGAGCGAGTGACAGATATTAACAGTGCTCTGTAGAGGATTGCAGAACAACTGCAAGGGATAATAATGTTGGGGGGGGGTTTGTTAAAATTTAGGTGAAATCATAGGTCTGTAACAGACTCTGTGAGTGGCTGCTAATAGAGAAAAGCCATAGGCACAAACACAAACTCCATCAGCATGGCTGATTAAAGTGACAGGAAGCCATAGTGCACATTGCAAACTCATTATCCATTAAATGTAGGCTAATGAAGTTAAATAGCTAAAGGGAGAGAGATAGAGTAAAACAGTTTGTGTTGTATCTGTTGGGTTTCTTAGATTTTTATGCAGTACAATATGTGGTTTAAGTATAATATTACAGAAGATTAAATGCATATTGATATCAAAATCAGGCCTATTGAGGGAGTTTTGGAGATTTGCAAAGCGTATTTATTGCTGCAGTTAGTGTTTTAACACCAACTTCAATTTTATGAAGCTAACAAATCAAATATAATGTTTTCTTTTCTTTTCATATTTAGTTGTTTAATTTTATTTATTGTTTTATTTGCTTATCAGAATTGTTTGTGGCTGTCCCAAAGTTATGAATGCTACTATTTAAAGTAGCACATATTTTCTTAATAAAATCTGAGTGAGTATTTTTAGCTAATCAGAATTAGCAGGTCAATAGTTTTATAGCTAAAGCTAGCTAATGTCCTTCTTTGATAATATTTTTTCTAGCATTAAGTAGAAGAAAAATTGAAAACATAGTGCATGAAGGAATAAAACGGAAAATGTTGGATATTAAAGGTTTTCTACGTGAGACGTTTTCAGCTAACCGGGATAAATAGATCTTGAATTTGTTAATCCTAGCTAACATTAGCATACTTTAGCTAATATCTAGCCAGTCTACTATAGCAGAGGAAACATGTGAAAAGAATGATGATACGCAATTGAGGATGGTATATTTTATAAAATAAAAAGTGTTTATTTGACTAATGCAAACTTTTTTCTGTCTCTAACATTGATACATATATAGATGGGCAAATGAGTATATTTCAAATATCTTCACATTTAAATTGATCCATCCTTATAAGATGAAGTAAATGAATACAGTGAGAACAAGGTGAATTGTGGTTTAAAATTGGAAACCTTTCAAAAAATCAGAACCATTTGAGTCTCAAACTCCTGAAAGGGTTATTAGTTCACCTGTTCAGCTTCTCTTTAATCAGCTATCTAATCGGCCAATCACATAGTAGCAACACAATGCACTAAGGCAACTGCTACCTGCTGATGCTCAAACCAGGCTTTAGAAAGGAGAAGAAAGATGATTTAAGTGACTTTGAAGATGTCGTGTCTGTTGGTGCCAAACGGGCTGGACTGAGTATTTGAGAAGCTGTTGAAATAGAGTTCAAACAGAAAATGTCTGAAAAAGATAAAATCCAGTGAACAGCAGTTCTCTGGGCAAAAATGCCTTGTTGATCTCAGAGATCAGAGGGTAACTGGCTTGACTACTTTGAGCTGATAGGAAGGTAAGAGTAACTGAAATAGCCTAACCACTTATCACAAAGTCTGAAACTTTGAAGCAGATGAGCTACAGCAGCAGAAGACCACACAGGGTGCCACTTCTGCCACTTCAGGAAAGGAAACTGAAGCTACAACTAACACAAAATCACCAAAATTGCACAACATCAGAGTGGAAAAATCCTTCTGATGGGCCCGATTTCTGTTGCGGCATTCAGATGTTATAGTCAGGATTTGCTGTAAACAACATGAAAGCATGGATCCTGCCTTTTAGTTCGAGCTGTTGGTAGTGTTATAATGTAGGGGAGATACCGTATTCCTTCATAACAACTGAGCATTGTTTGAATTCCACAACACAACTGAGGTTGAAACAGAAACTGAAGATCTGACAGAAAATCTTAGTCATGACACGTTTTATCATTTTATAAAATAAGTTAGGAATTTCTACAAGGACGATTATGTAGTTATGCAGTACAAAGGGTTAATGTATTTGAAGCAGATATTCAAATATTCAAAACTTCCATCTAATTTCCATCGAAAAACAAATACTACTGCAACCATGTTTGGAGCTCTACGCGTTAGGGAAGAAGAAATTGTTTCTAAGGTTCCTATTTCTATTGTTTGCTCGACAGAAGTGGACACACAGGGAGGTCCAGAGTTTGCCCTTGAGGAGTCACCCAGTTTTCATTTACACCTGAACCGGTCCTTCTGGATGCCAACATGCATTCCATCGCTGGGCTTCTTTCGTGGCCCTGCCTATTTAAGTCATCACCAGCACAGAAACAAGGAGCGATTACTACATATCAGATGGCGCTACCTGAAAATGCTGATGTCACTGATAGAGTGTACCTGTTCATTCAAATCAGTTAAACTTCCCTAAAAGACCTGATGAACAACTGGTTCATTGTTCACTCTAAAAAAAAAAATCCAAAACACAAGCCAAAAAATAACCCAACCCCAAAACGGCAAAATTCTAACTATAGTGCTGAAAACCTGCATGTTTCTTTCATTTATCCACATAAATATCATGTAGGACTGTTGCAACTGTTTTACCTCTTTGGTCAGCAAAATAACTGACAGTATTTCCCAAAGCATATGTAGATGGATCATAGACTTGTGGTGGAGTTTGTGTGAAGCTCAGCAAAGGAAAACACTAGATATTTGGGAGATCTTTTGCATTAAATGCTTCAAGCCGCTTAGATTAAAATCTCCATATCTTCTGGGATTCCTCCACCTTCTATTTAGACCTCTTATCTTGTGGGCTCCCCCACACCCCTGACTTAATCACATGCACCCTCACCTGCACAGGTGAGACCATTCTCGAAGATGTACTCGAAGCACAAATCACACCAGTTGCTCTCCCCTCCGGGTTCGAAGGCGTGTCCCTCTCCGGTCTCCTCCTTCACCCTGGGGTCCTTGTCCTCGGGGGAGAAAATGGTCTTCACATGTGGTTTGGATGCCTTCTTCCTCCCACGGGGTGGCCCCCCTTCGTGTCCCTCCATCCCGTTCCCAGAAGCTTCTGCCCCGTCTCTCCCCTCAGGTCCACAGTTCGACAGCTTTCTGTCGCTCCACATCCTCTCCAGACTGGACGGCTGAGGAGACGCCTGCCGCCGGACAGCCCTCACCACCGCCGCGCCCTTGTTGGCCTTGGAGATCCGCATCTTGGCGCCCGTCTGCGGCCACGTTCCCTCGTTCAGCGTGTCGTGGTGTTTGCTGACATGGACAGCCTGCAGGGCCAGTGGACAGTCATCTGTGACCGATGAGCGCGGGGGGGCGTATTTCCGAGCGTGATGTTTAATCATTACGCACACTTTTCATAGTCCGCCGCTGCGTGGAAGTGTATTCGCCAGAGTCACACAGGTGATGTCTTGTTATGTCTGACGATGACACCGTCGATAACGTGCTCGCAGTCGGAGAGCAGGTTGAGGCGGTCGGAGGTGTGCTGGAGAACGGGTTGGATCTCATTTCACTGGGAGACATGAAACACAGGCGCTCCAGGAAGGACTGCGTCCCAGACTTCGTTTACCGACATGCAAATTTAAGCTTTCTTTCTCGTTATCATCACACATCTCCCTCCCAAGCAAGACCTAAACAACTTATCCAGTTTCTCCGGTTGGCCCTTTAATTCGTACCTGATAAAACTTGTTTTTGAACTGCCTGTTGCCTCCTCTGTCAGATAATTTTCTCCACAATGCAAACCAAATATGTCTGCAAGTACTCTGAGCGTAACCATTTAAAATCGGGGGAAATATAAACAAATCAATATAATGTGCGTCAAACTGCTGCTGCATCACTCTGTAGTCCCTCTTTTGACCACAGGATGGTGCCATTCCACTCAGTGAACAAAGATCAGGTGTCCGCAGGTAAAGGACAAAGAAAATGTTTATTGGCAGGGGAACATTGGTAAGATAGGGTCATATCAAAGGCCAGACATCTGGATTTTGTTTAACTGAATACATAAAACATGTCCTGGACTTCTTTACTACACACTGAGTGGCTGAATCCCAACAACCATAACATTTTCATATATTCTAGCTTTAAAAAATAGTCACACAACTCGTGCATGTAACTCTTGAACTGCAAACATGTTTTCTTTCTTTAGCAATTTTTTTTGCTAAGATTTATTAAAACTAAAAGAAAGCTGAAGTTTGTCCTCATATCTCTTGCAAAAATCTTTCATGTTTATTCCACCTGATGTTTAGTGTTCTCATCTTTGACTTTTAGATTATAAAATTTCTAGTAAACAAAATATCTTTC
>NW_005187593.1:70810-88928 GCF_000239375.1 Pundamilia nyererei
AAAAAAAAAAAAAAATCAGTGCATAAGTTTGCAAAACATGTCTTAAATTTTGTATAAATGCATTACATGTAAAAAAAACAAAAAACAAACAAGAAATATCTTATTTAAATCTCACTGAAACTTAAATATAAGAACTATTACATGATCTGTGAGAAATTGGCTCTGATGTTTTGCAGTCTGTAAACTCATTTTTATTCTCTGTACAGTTCCAAGATGTCCTGTTGTGCTATTAGAGTTCATTGTTAATGTTAGTAGCTCCTGAAGCTACAGTCCGTGCAGGTTTTGGCCAACAGGGGGAGCTGTGGAGCTTGTAAACCACGTCCCTTCTGCTTTCAGTCGACTTCCTCAGTCTCATCAAACGCTGCATCCTGCAAAATAAGCAGATACTTTAATGTTTTTAAAACTTCAACAGGTCAAGCTAATGGCTTAATTAAGAAGGCTTTTTTTTTTTAAACGTACATATCCTCCTTGGTCCTGCACCCAGGATGAAAAGTTATCCTGCATGTATCGAGCGCCATGGTTCAGCAGGCGGTTTGTGGGCAACGTTTCCACAGCTGACAGACGAGTGGTGACCTGAAACAAGAAAAACAGATGTCTCCAGAGGTTAGCCAAGACAGTCATGTGAAAATGAGTCAGCAGACCTGCACATGACTCCCAAAACTCAGCAAACAGGTGTCCCTCACACTGCCACACCTGCCCGAGTATACACAGACTCATTTCAAGTTTTTTTTTTTGTTTGTTTTTGGGGGTTTTTTTTAACTGTTTTTATCCTGGAGTGAACCTGATTTATAAGTGAATAGTCTTCTTGCTCCTAGGTTTACTTACTGCTAACTAGGAACTGACCTGTTGATTTTTCAGGGCGTATATCACTTGTTCGTAGTCAAGGATACCGATAAACGATATGTGATTGTTATTGAAACTACAGCAATTTGTGCTACCTGACCACAGCTCCTGCAGCTCACAGCCACTCTTATTTATGCCCGCCGTTAAGGCACAGGAAGCTGCTGTGGAGACAATATCTCCACGTAAGCGCTGATATAGGAGAAGTCTTCGAACAGTTCCAACATCTCCCTCTATATATCTGCATACCTGAGCATCTGTACTGCAAGGTCATTAAAAATAGCAGTAAAAACTGACAGGATCATACACTTGCGCCTTTAACCCAGCTGCGGCGGCCAAATCAAGACATGCATGTCCAGCCGCCTCGTCACACCAGCGACATGGAAAGCATAAAGGCCCCTTAGAGTTTCCTACTCTGGTAACTCCTCCAGCGTTAGTCTCATTAAGATTCATAGTTTCACTGATAGCTTAAGCCGCTCTTACCTCACACATCACAGCCATCTGGGTTTTTTGAGACGCCTGCGGCCCTGGAGAGTTGGGCGAGGGGCTCCTGAGGCCCACTCGTAGCAGGAAGGTGTTTATTAACTCACTAAAGAAATCGTAATTCCAGAAGAGCTCTGCTGCTATGTTGGCATCTTTCAGCACCTGACAAGGCACACACACAAACACAGACCAAAAAAAACAAACAAAAACAAACGAAAAACAAATAAAGTTCAGTCACTAAAGATGAAAAAATAAAAAAATAACACCAACAACAAAGTAATAATGAAGTTTCTGATTTGGAGGAATGTGAACATATATATTTTTTAAATTATATGTTCACAAATAACAGAAATATCTGTGACCTGCACGTGAGGATGCGTGAAAAACCAAAACCACTCAGCAGAAGCGCGATCACATGACACAAACTGGTGGTAAACTACTTCCTAAAGAAAGATATTCTGTTGTTTTTCACATCAGATCAAAGTTGTTTTTGTACCTTGCCGTCATATTTGTCTCCAGTTTCTCTCAGCAGCAGACCAATTATCTTCTCCACCTCATCTAAAAAGGAACAGAAGACCCGATTATCAGCAGCAACAACACAAGACAGACAACATTTAAGGGATTAAAGGCGCACACTTATCTATGTATGAAAAAACATATATATTGCAATTGCTGATTGCTTCAATAAGGGACCAACTTTAGCTGCCATGATTACGAAGGCAGAAAAAAAACGTGTGGGGCGTGTAAACAACGCTCAGTCTAGGTTAAAAAGGCGTAAGGAGCTGTCACTGAAAAGAGATCTAAGAACTTGGTTGAAAGTGAAAGGACAATCTTACTCCTCGACACAGCTGCATCTCCTCAGATGATGAGCAGATTCAGACCCAGAACATTGCAGTCGCTCATCAGGGCTAGTCCCTGCTATAAATGGCTGTCGTGTAAGACTAGCCATTTGTTTGGTGGAGTCTCGGCTATGAAAATGTGAAGGGGTATTACTGGTGGGCGCATTTTTTTTTTTACTGAACCTGGAGAATCTGCTGCTGTTGGGGATCTTAAACTAAACTACAACAGCATTCATTTAGAACCGATTGTTCTCAGTGGGTAAACTATCAAAATCAGTTTCTACAAGCTAGACAACGCTCTTCAGATTTGACTTTTCAACCAAATTAAGGTGGAAATGGACACCTTATTAAAACGCCAACTATCTTTAAGTCTACCAATTACCCAAATATTGACTTAACTTTAGCTAAACTGGCCAAACTACAATGTGATGTGCAAACATTACACATGCATTACTCAGGGAACATCTGATCTGCCCTAGATGCATAAAGTGACCCAGCCGTCAGCCATCTGAACCCAGACGTGGCCCTTTTGTTTTGTGCTGCATGTTCCCCCTGTGCTTGGTTTGTTTCCTCCAGGAACTCCTGTTTGTTCTGTTACCAGAGAACCTGCTGGGTTAGCGCTGCCCGTCTTGACCGAGTTCACAGAAGAATTTAACTTCCTTCTCCTAAGGCTGCATACCATGTTTCTATTGGCTCTCTAACAGACAGCCTCAAATTGTGTGTCGTCTGTGTCGCTTGTTTTAACAGATACAAAAGAAGCTTAAAAGAAGAAACTCACTGCCACAATCAGTCTCTATTTCTGGAGGAATTAACTGGATTTCATCAGCAAGCTCCATCAGTCTGCTCGCTACCTCTCTCACCTTCTCGTCCTCGTCCTTCTTTTCAGGCTCATCTGGAAAAACGGAACAAACGCATTAAATCAGATCCTAAAAGGACGGCATTACAGCGGGTGGTGGCTGATCGACCGGGTAAAATGGCTGGCCGAGAGTTGTGAAACAGGAAAAACGCAGGAAACCAATAAGTCTTATGGTTAAGTGAGTGATTCAGCCCAGTGGTTCTCAAAAGTTTCCTGGAATAACCCGGTGACTTTACAAAGAAGCTCAAAACCTTTTAGGGAACTGCAATGACTCAAATAGTTGACTGACCTTATTTAACTGGGTGGAATATACAAGCACATTTACTGGGGTTAAAATGTCCAATTCATAAACTGATTTTTTTCATTGCTTTGCCACAAGAAAACCTGACTAACAAAAACATGTTAAAATTATTTCATAAGCTTTGTCTAACTTTTTGGCTCCGGCAGAAAAATCTGTCAATCAAAAACAAAAAAACCCAAGTTGAACTGAAATAAAGTAGAGCACTAAAGTATTGGGCAGCACTTTGTTACAGCATAGTTTCACTTTCTGGTCGTCCATGCTTTTACATTTCGAGAACCTCGAGTTGGTCTTATCTGTAATTATGAGCGTTTATGAGAAACTAAAACCTGTTTTCAGGTCAGTGTGAAACCAGCAGGATGTTCACCCGTCGCACTAAAAAGAAATAACAAGGGCTGAGGTCCATAAAATTACCTTTGTAATATTTTTATGGCATGCTGTTGACAGTCGACTCAGACATTTTTTAAGACAAAAAGTTCTGCAACAAGTAAATATTTTCTGGTGTTTTTGTCCTCTCGCACTTATAAAAGAACACTTTTTGAGAGTTTAGGACTCTTAGTGTGACGTCTTCGACCTGGTATTGACTTTCACCCATTTTTAAACAAAACAAGAGGATCTTCTTCATTTTACCCGCCTCTACAGCACAAAAACTTTCTTCCAGTTTCCATAAAAACTTATAACGTTGTCAGATTTTTCCTGTGAACCTTACACCAATATCAATGCCCCTCCCTATAATAAAAATCATGACAGCGTTGATAAAGTTGTCAATGATTAAGTTCCAGTCGGAGCTGGTACTTTTCCTGCCTTACTGTTTCAATAAAAATCCAACATGTTTAAGATTACCTCGGGTTTTTATCACTCTGCTGATTTAAGACTAAAACGTGTAACCTGGAGTCTTTATCAGTGAGACGGTGCCGGATGTCAGTCTTCTAGTGTATTTCAGGCATCAGTTTCACAGTGAATGATTTTATTTGCATGTTATGATAGTGAACTAATATTTTATAAACAAAACTATGGTGCACATTAATCAGCGAGGCTAATTGTCATGTTATCTAAGGCTACACCTTTATTCTCCTCACCTGTAGCAGGGAAACATCTGAATGAGACTTCATCAGCAGGCTCCATCGGTTTCTGCTGCTGCTGCTGCTCCTCGTCGTCTTCTTCATTCTTCGTCTGAGGCCTGGTGCAGCTGAAAATGCTCAACATGCGTTTCAATCTCCTCCCCTTCTTTCTGTTTTTCTTTTCTGTGAGCTTGTTCTCAGTCTGTGTTGGTGTCTTTAGTGGAGTTTTAACATGTCCATCTGAGTCATCCCCACCACTTTCCCTGACCAGGCTCCTCTGTGTGTTTGGTCGTCTCCTCGTCGTGTAGGCCATTAAGACTCTGAACTCCACTGTGTCCTCCATGTTCGCCACGTCTGGGGTAGACTCGGGGTCGTTGTATGTACCAGTGGAGCGGCCAGCAGGGCGGGGAATGGGGTCGTAGATTTCGATGTGACCGTTTGTCATCTTGGCTTACTGTTACGAAAAAGAAGAGTCAAACTGAGACCCAGCCATCATCTGAGTGGTAGTTCTCTTCATGGAAGTGGGGGTTTCCTGGAAAAATTACCCAAATAGCTAAAGAGATATCTGAACTATTTTCTAAGCATGGTTTTACTGTCTAAAGGCAGAAATGAAAGAAAATGCACTGGTTTCTTTTAAGTGAGGCAACAAAGACTTGTCTCAAGTATTAGCAAGACAATGATGCTTTCCTGAGAAATCACATCCCATTTTGAGCAAGGAAAATTCTTCCTTTAAGCATACATCATGTTATTTGTGACAAATGCATGACTCCGCTTGTTCGTGTTATTTTGCACAACCTGCCGGCTGTATAATTAATAAGTGTGCTCAGTGTTTATGGCACATGAAGTGTCTTTAATATTTAAGGTAATGACTGTGTAACACAGATTAAACTGAAATCTGTTCATTTTCCTGTTACTTTCATCCATTTAATGAACAAAAATATATTTTGTGCTCGACTAAAATAAACCCCGAATCCTTTAATCATACTTTCTTTGTTCACTTGCATCAAGTTCATATTTTAAAATGTCAGATGTGGTCAAATTTACATCCTCAGTGATTAATCTCTCCAATTAAGGTTGCTGTAGTTTAGTCTAAAAAGTTTTAATCTTGCCTATTTCCAGTTTCTGTTTTTAGCTTAGCTGATTTGAGTCAGTCTCCAGAGCTTTCAGTTTAGATTTGGATAAGAAAAGTTTCGTTTCAGTTTCGTTTTTGTTAGTTTATAAAATATATTTAAATAAACGAATTCTGACTCGATTGTTTCAGTAAGTATTATAACATGAAGGGTCTTTGTCAGGGGAAGAATTTAAGAAGTTTAGATTAGACATTACAATTTAAAATAGACAAACACCTGGTTTCACTTTGTGAAGACAGGTGACTCAGTCGTCATCCGCACTCTGAAATAAATAAATAATACACGCCAAAGAGTCATCCGGCAATTTGACCAAACTGAACCATGACCTAAAAAAGTATTTCTACTTTAGTTGCTAAAAACGACTTTAACTCATAGTTTAGTTTTTAGCTTTAGTTAAACATAAAAAAAATACATCTGACTACAAAAATACACAATAAAAAAGGTTTAAATTTTAAAATGAGAACACTGACACACTTGACTGGATAAATCACCCTGACGTGTTTAAATGTAGTCTAACTGGTACCTGTTAAATCCTCATGTCCAAACTGTGAACATCTGTAATATTCCTGTAATTAAAGTCAGCTTAATGTTAAAGTGTTGTTGTGTGGCTCCTCCTCTTGACTTCAGGACTTTGTCGAGGCGTGTCTCGGCAAACAGCTGATAGTTTCACCAAACTCAATGAAATACACCGGGAACTCCTGAAGCCACAACTAACCGTGATGCGCCGTGTTTCTCTGGGTCAAAGCCGTCAGAAATCCGTGTAAAGACGACCTAGCTAGCTAGCTACTCTACGTTAGCCATGAAAGAAAAACTTTATTGTATATCTTTTGACTTTGAAACTTTAGCCGGTGAAGTTGTGTAAAAGTAGCTGTAAACTCGAGCCGCCATTGTTTGACTGAGCTTAAGTGGCTGTAAATGTTAGACAACAACAACCCAACCGAGACTGCCCCTGAGTTTAACAACACGATAAAAAGAAGAAGAAGAGTTAGAAAGTTAAACTTAATGTGTACTTTATGTGAGTAAAAACGACCTGTCAGCTACACGGAAGCACTTTTAAATACTTCAAGTAGTCCTAGAATACACAAAAACAGATATACTTACGGTCCGAGCGGTCAAACAGACGCTAAACGAAGGAAACCACTTGCCACACCAACTCGTATAGTCACTGAGAGAACTATGCGCCGGTCGGAGTCCACGAGCCTGTTTAAGTATGGCGACTTTGTCACGTGCTGACTGACGTGCTATGACGTAGCTCCAGCTAAGACGAGACAAACCGAACAAACTTTTCTTCGGATTACATATCTCGTAAGACCTTTTTGGAGGGGGAATTAATTTATTTTCCAGCGGGGCGTAATTTTCGATTACAAGTAATTACATAAAAAATACACAAATAAACATTTTTAAATGCATGTGGTAAGGGTATATTCTTACCTGATTTTCTTTCGCACAGACAGAAGTGGTCTGTAAATGTCAGAAAACGGTGATTTCCGCAAACAGGCAGTAGTTAGCACAGTTGATCAAAGATAATCAATTATATGGAATAAATAAGACGACGTGCTTCGTAGGTATTATGACTCAGCAACCCTGTGTTCGACGCTGCCTGTGTTATCTTGTATTTGTTGCACATTTTGCTGTCCTCTCGGCCAAATTTTCCTTGAAAATGTTTTTCAAGTCCGTATCTATAAATCACTTTGCCAGAAACTGCAAAGCGCAGCTTCTAGATTTCTGGTGATCACATTCCTGAGCACTTTTTTTTGACAGATCATCTGCACATTTTTCTCTGTTGTACATTTAATGAACAAAAAACGTATTTAATGCACGACAAAATAAACCCCCCAATCCTCTACGCACGTTTGTACACTTGCATCACTTTCATCTTTTGACAATGTCAGTGTGCATTTCACAACAACTATCCTCCGTGATTAATCGCTTAATAATTCCAACTAAACTTGCTGTTGTTTTTCCAAAAAAAACCCAAAATTGAGTCTTGGGTAATTCCAAGTTTTTGTTTTTAGTTGAGTGGATTTCAGTCAGTTTCCAGAGCTTGCAGTTTAGTTTCTCATAAAAAGAAAGTTTAGTTTTAATTCGTTTATAAAAAAAATTAAATTAAATTAAATGGACGAATACTGACTAGATGGTTTCAGTAGGTGTTATAATATGGAGGGTCTTTATCAGGGGAAGATCTTAAGAAGCTTATATTAACGATTAAAAATAAAAATAGTCAAACAAACACAGGCCAAGGGAGGCCTTGACTTTATTTCTGCAGATACAATTCCCCCCTGGGCCTCCATGGTCCCCAGTGCACAGATTCGTTGCTAATATTACACCTTTTAATTAGGCAGAAAAAGAAGAACAAAAGTTGAACTGCTTTAAATTCCCATAAACTTCACATGCACATTCACATAGCACAAAATTTCAAGTTTATTTTTCCAGCACTTCAAGTTAGTCTCAGAGGAACACTAACCTCAATCGTAACCTCAATTTTGAAATACTGAGTTAAAATTTTGAGATATTTAACCTGAAATTTGATGTACAATTAGTGGAAGAAACAAGTGCCCATAATTGTCTATCCAATGTTTGGAATCATAAACTGGAAGTTTTCTTGTTCATTTTTTTTTTTAAACATCCTGTTATTACAGCAACAGGTTACCCTGCTAACCTCTAAATCTGCCTTCATGCTTGCTTAACTGCTGCAACATAAAGGTGAGAGTGACACCACTGTGCATAGAAACATTGATCTGAGCAGAAATGAAAGCTCAGACTAAAAGTAGTTGTGTCCACATTCCAGGAGCTCCATAGGCATGCCCTTACCAGACAATCATCAAGCTCCACAATCAGCAGGTAAGGCAGGAAAAAATCCCCAAGCTCCTGCACGTCACTGCAAGGAGAGCTTGAGTATAACGTTTCAAGAAACCACGGTTTTATTTATAAGGAGCAAAGAATTTCACGCTTGTTTCCACTTGGGGTTTCTGTGTGTCACACGCCATTGTTTAGACAGCAGGTGTCCCAACAGTACTTTCCTCTTTTTTTTGTTTCCTAGGATCCAGATGTTCTTCTCATTTTTTTTCAAATTGCTGCTGAGCTCTCCAGGAGACCATCTTTAAAGTTTTTCTTTGTGCACAGAGGGCTTCTTTCATTTTCATTGTTTGGGGACTTTACGTGCCTCACTGAGTTCAGAAGAATTTCCTTTTGTAAAACCAAATAACACTTAGTCAGATAACAGACACCTTACCAAACAAACATTGGTAAGTTGTATCTGATAACTTGGCATATCTCAGCATGGCATGCAGTGTGTCCTTTACAAAGTTTGAAAGCAGACAAGTGGAGGACAAAGGAAGTGGGGTGTGGTGATTGTACACCATATGAAGAAAAAAAACAATCCCACTGGGATAAACAAAACCTGAAAAATTAGTAATTGCTTAAGATTTGGACAGTTTGAAGTGTCTGCAGGATTCTTCATAATCATCTAATTTTCCTTTCAGTTACCAAATTATGTTTAGGTGATCTTAGGCCCATAAAAGCAATTAAAACAACACGAGGAAGACAAAGAAATCTGCGTTGGGTCAGTGGGTGACTCTGTGCCCACTGTGGGCATGTCTGTCTCGCTGTGACTGACTGGGGTCCGTGGAATTTGGATGGATTCTTGATGTAGGGAAGTAAAAGAATCGATTTCTGCATGAGCATTTCACACTGAAGAGAGTAAGTCTACATGATCGTGAGCTGGCTCTGACTGATGTTCATTGTGATTTGTGTTAAATTAAAAAGAGGAAGTATTTCACAAAGTATGCAACCAAATCTGGAGGTTTTTAAAGTTTAATCAATCAAATCAATCTCAGTTCTTAAAAGAAGGCCTTAAACTGCTCAGAAAATACTCAGTTTTTCGCTCAGAGAAGTTCTCCACATTCGTTCCCAGGTGTGAATCAGGGATATCTACATGTGGAATGTCTCATCCATGTGTCATTGAGGATTTTCTTTCTTCTTTATTAAACTGTAATACGGGTGAAGGTTCAAACAAGTTTATGACTCAGATATCAAACAGTAAAGAAAGGCGGGGCAGAATTTCTTCAAGTGGCTGCTTGTTGAATCCTGGGTTATGAATGTGAAACAGTCAGAGTGCTTCAAAGACACTTTTGTATCCACAACGGTGCAAAAATAAAATCATGATGAATAAAATTATTTCATATATAATCATGATGCACTTAAATCCACCTGCCTGGTGCTCCAAACAGACTAATGTTGGCTTAATGTTGTGCGTGAATGGGTGGATGACTGGATATGTAAAGCGCTTTGGGGTCCTTAGGGACTAGTAAAGCGCTATATAAATACAGGCCATTTACCATTTAAATTGGATTTTTTATGCTTTTTCTTATTCTGTGTCACTTTTAAACTTCATGATCATATTAAACATGGCTGGTTTTTAATATCCAAACAGAGGCTCAGGCTCCAGGCTTCTCTGTGACTCCTTTATCAAAGAGGCTTGTCACGGTGGTAACCCCTGACCTCTGAAAACTTTAGATTGCACAGTTGTTATCATTCTGCTGCATGGAAGAGCTGAAGATTTTTATCGAGAAAGTCCAGGAGGGAAAGGATTAGCACACCAGGAAGGCATAAGGTTGGAGAGAAGGTTAGAGAAGTAAGGCTGGGATGGTGCAGAGGAGAGGCTGTGGATGAAGGTGGAGCTGCCAGGCAGGAGGAAAAGAGGAAGACCTTAGAGAAGATTCTTGGTTGTAGCGAATGCCACGCAGAGGGTTGGAGGAAGCAGGCGAAAGAAGAGCAGACCATCAAACAGGGATTTCTTTTCCTGTTTGACTGTTTATGGTAGAGTTTTGCAGGATATCAGATAGATGGAAAACAGAGGGGAGAATGTTGTCAGCAGACAGTTGTGGATGTTTCTGTGAGACTGTGCTAGAAATGGTCATTGGATTTCTTTTTTATGAAATGAGTTAAATGATAAAACAGCATGTCACGGTAGGAGGAGCTTAAGATGTACAAGTGGGGATAGACACTCCTTCCAGAGAGTTCAGAGAGCTTGTTTCCTTAATAAATTTGTTTTACCCTCAAAACCACCATCTGCCTGGTTTATCTGATGAACCAGATTGGGGTGGCTGTAGCTCAGGAGGAAGAGCAGGTCACCTGCTGATCGAAAGGTTGGCTCCAGCAGTTTGCATGCCAAATATCCTTGGGCATGATACTAACCCCGACTTGCTCTCCGATGCATCCATCGGCGTATGAATGATAGTTAGAAAGCACTCAAAGTATAGATTATACTGCGTATGTGAATGGGTGTGTATGGGTGAATGCGGCATGTTGTACAGAGTGCTTTGAGTACTCCAGGAGAGTAGAAAAGCGCTGTATAGGAATCAGTCCATTCACCATTTTACCCTGCCAGTAAATTCCTGCTTCCAACTTCCCATCACCTTCCACGAGTCTCCATCCCACAAACACTGATATTTAATTCTGCCCTTTGCGACACAATGATAAGGAGGCCAGGTGCACCCTGAGGACGATCAGTTGACATTACAGATTAGACTTTTTATAGCTTTTATGGTCTTGTCATTAGAGTAGTTACGTCAGAGATTTAAGCACCTCCATGACTTTTCTATTCACTGCCAACATGAGGCTGTGAGTTCTTTTGGAGAAAAGCCTTGATATTAATTAGACATGATTAGATATAAATTCCATTAAAAATTTCCCCAGTTTTGGTGTCAGATTTGTACATTATGTGCCACCAGTATTTTATCCAGTGCTGTCTTACATTTAGCAAACATCAGCATATTTCAGCCTTTTTGAGTGTTGCTAACACATACCGAGTGACATATATGTGCTGCTTTTGTTTTTGTCACGTAATCTTGAACTGAGGAGCCACATGTGAACTCCTTCACATCTGCTGTTTGTTTTCAAATTTCTGCACTTGCCAGCATGACTTTGCAAAGATGTATCTTCCTTAAAACAGCAGCTTGTTTTGACAAGTAACAGCTGGTGTTGAGGGGATTTCCCCGGCAACCGCTCAAACAGGAAATGAGGTCAGACACCAAGACAACAGCGTCACATCTTCTTTTACCAAATGACAAAATAAAAACAACAAACTTCAAGTAATCCCATCATCATCATCATCAGTAGCAGAAAAATAAAATACAAAAGCAAAAAAACAAAACCACGTGCCCAGCCTTAGAAGAAACTTTAGTATAAATCATTTAAAATGATAACAATTGAACAGTTTAAACATCAATAATGCCATTTTTTATGCCATTACCAGAACAGAATCCCAGGGAGGTAAGAAAATAAAGGACATGCATAACCAACGCTGATGATAGACACAGTTTAATTCAAAGTCATGTTTCTACTAAATAGAAAGAGTGATAATAAGCCTGTGTGTGTGTGTGTGTGTGTGTGTGTGTGTGTGTGTGTGTGTGCTGCTCAGAACGAACGTAGCTTACATGAGCACAGTCACTTTCTGGAAATTATCAGTTTGTGGTTTTATTTTACACACATTTTGTCCGTTACGTAATCTGCTGAAATTCGGAGGAAGGCCACCGAGTTTGATATCTGGCTTGTGGAAGCCATCCTACAACAAGAAACCTCTGCAGAGAAAGAGAGCGAGACATCGGCTCTGGATGTTTAAAGTGTGGATTCAGTCAAGAAATTCTAAGAACATTCGAAGGGTTTAAACAACACAGCTCTGGAATAAACGAGTCTTTACTCATCATACGTTTTAACCCTTGGTAAAACAGGGCAGAGCGATCTGATCGATCTGATTGGTTGATAAGAGTGCAGTGAAAATAGACCCAAGCTGTATTCCTACTGCAAATGTTTTTACCGCTCTTAAATTTTCCATATATTTTACAAATAGGTGCCTCTGCGGGATTGTCTTTGCACAGGAATAGTTGTGCTTGCAAAGCACCAACACCCTGTCAGTACATATTTACTCATCCCTGAGATAACCATATTAGGATATCTGCTTTCTATGACGCTAAAGGGACTCCAGAGCCAATCTGTGATGTACCGGAAACCTTCTATCAAACCAACCTCCTGAGCGCAGACCTGAGGACACAAGTTGGCGACTAATAGTTTGAATTTTGAGGGAAAGGGAGAAAAGCCACTGCAGTGAACGTAAGCTGGGACTTTGGGAGCCAGACTTCTATGATGGCTGATCACGACTCTTTACAATGTCCCCTTAAATAATTGGGAAAGCATCATGTCCTGCAAATATCAGCACAGGTTACTGCAGAGCTCACAGGGTCATTTCAGTCCACTGACATATGTGCTCTCAAAAGAAAAGAACGAACGAAACAAGAATCATTTTCCCAACCAGCACTGAAGCAAAACCGCACATTCAATACTCCTCGGTGCTAAATGCTCGACCGTGTTACAAACATTAATGTAATGTAAATGAGTAACATAGAAATGCAAAAACAAGAAGACATAATCTATTCATATTGCATTGAACATGGCTCAGATTTTAATTTATTCTTAGACAAATGCTGCAAACACACACACACAGAAATACACACACACACACACAAACATAAACACACACACACACACACACACACACACACACACCAGGAGTACCAGATACACACTATCGGACTGTGAAAAGTTAAAATCTTAGTTTGAAAGAAACATTGCAATAAAAATACTTTAAATCTCCCATTTTTTAAACAGACTCTGGTCTATCGTCCAAAAATGAATTCAAACGCAAACGGCAGGAACCTTGGGTTAGCGTCATTCCTTCCATACTGGGCTAATACTGGTCCCCTCTCACTATCACTTGGTATGGTCACTGGTTTGATGGTTCAGCGCTAATTTTGTCCCCAAAAAGAGTCCCGTGTTGTTCTGCAATATGAGGGTTTTTTGGGGGTTTTTTGTTTCGACTGAGAAATTTCACAAAACGGCTCCCAGAGCAAAACATTTATCACCTTTATCTCACCAAGACAAGCAAAATATTAGAAATATGACAAAGAAAACAAGCACATATCCACAAATGTGACAGAGATCGGCACATTTTAGGCATTTCTATGACACAAATGTGATTTATTTTCCATCAGCTAATGAGCTCATGGTTCCTGAAACGTGTTGTGATTATTCCGTTATTTTTGTACTCTCTGGGATCCCAGAAAGAGCCAAAAAATGCTGCTTTTTGTTATCTACAAGAGATTTTAGCTACTGAAACAACCAGGTGGGATCACTTATGATTTCATAATGTTTCTTTTATGTGTATAATGTCCCAATATAACAGAGTTTTTCAGCTGCATGGCTGAGCAGCTTATGTTTGGTCCATATAGCGTACATGCCTTTCTACAATGTAGTGATTAGAAATGGTCATTTCCAGTAAAATCAAAGCTTATAATGCTAAAAAACAGACATATTTAATTACAATTCTATTAAATGTTATACAATCCGAGTCATAATTGGTTATAAAAATGTCACAGCAGCACATACACAGATATGACTGGAGTCATAAATGATCCCACTCGGTCACTTGTTCCGTGTGTTGTTTGTACTTGGAGAAAAAGCTGCAGTTAAAAGAAGTTTGTGAGAAAAGTTCAAAGCTTTCACAGTTCATGCAGGTTTGATTTTTTTCTATGCCAAACTGTGTCCATGTTTTGAATTGTTGTGGTTTACTGACAGTGCAAACAGAGCTAAATACTTGTAGCTTCTACCACTGAGAAACACTGATATTTTGCTCTTTGTCTGGCTTTATCACATTTACACTCGTCTAATATCAGCTTGTGTATTTTTTTGTGTGTGGCTGCTGTGGGGAACATAAAGTCCCTCCATCATGTTTGCCACAATAAATTTTTAAACATGCGAATAACTCAATCGCAGCTTTAGTTTAAAGATCTCTTTGTGAACCTCTCAGACTCCAGCACATGCCAAGACGTTGGAGAAATGATGCAGTGACGCAGACATAAAATGAAAATAAATGTTAAAAGTGGGCAAGAGCAGATCCTCATTTTAAAAAACCTTTTAAAAACTCATCTGTACACGTAGCTCTGAATCATGGTTTTGTCTGTAAAAAATGTGACACATTTAGTCCACTGAGTGTTCCTGGAAGTAATCAGCTGCTTGAAAGAGTCAGAAAGCTGACAAGCGTTTTGTCATTTTTATGAGTCACGGCGAAGCAACGACTCCGATAGGATAAGTCGAGTCGGGACTCGCAAGAAGCCAAAAGCGGAAAACATTACAAGCACTTCAGGACGAGCGCACCCGGGGAGGATATGTTTGTTTTGTTTGTTTTATTTTGTGATGTGTGACTTAGCGGGCAGCACGTGATTGCAAACGCTAGCGTTGCATATTTAATGACATGGGAGTAAGAAAGTTTAGGGAAGGCGTGGAAATCAAACTATGTGACAGATGATGGGAAAATGACTGAAATTTGGGATGAGATGTGACATTACGCTAGTGCAATGTCTTTGGCACAAGTTTTAAGGGACAAACAAAAACTTTTACTGTTCCTACGAGCGCTGAAATGACACTTTATACACTTTAAACCACTGCAGAAGTCTCAGGGAGTAAAATATGCATGAATCCCTTATAAGATGAGAAACAGGTGAACTCACGACGTGTGACGGCTGGTCCAATTGCACTTGCATCCTGATAGTCCTACGATCAGTCATTCACTCAATCGGCACAACCAATAAATAGAATATGAATAAATAAATACAAATAAATAGTAGACCAGTAAAATCTCCTCTGCAGTGCTGCTGCCAGCTGAAGCAGTTCATCTCTTCTAGCTCGTCTCCAACTTCTCCGCCCGAAGAGTCGAATCCAAACGTTTTCCTCTCCACGTCGAGCGCGCAGAGTCCAGAGCGACACAGAGTGCGCGAGCGTGTTCGCGATCACACGGCCGTCTCCAGGTCTTCGTGGCTTGCAGACGATGAGCTCAGGTAGGCGGCGAGCTCAGCGTCTCCATCGGCTTGGTCTGCCGGCGTCTTCCCCTGAAGGAAAGAGACGATTAGATTGGAGCGTGCCTCTCATCCAAAAGGAACGTACAAAAGCGGCAGCATGAATCCGAGGGATGGATTAAAAATGGAAGGTAAGGGAGCAAGGTGTCCCACAGCGAGATCTCTAATCTAGTTAGCATAATGGAGGGCTAATCTGGCCTAAAGAATAAATCACCGTCTTTAAATGGAACCATGGAGGACGCATGTTTAGATGCAACTACATGTCTTACCAAGGTTCTGAGAAGATGACTTTCCACCCTTTACTGTTTAACCCAGTCTGACGAAAGTCATTTTTAGTAATTCTGCAACAAGTTTTTGCTTGTAAGGATTTTTTAAGGTATTTTTGGTGCTTTAAACAAAATAACTGTGGTGTAAAATGCCCCTTAAAGCCTCTAAAACCTAAAGAAAGTCAGTGAATGCGAGAAACTAAAGAAGCTTTTAATCTTTAAACATGTTTCCAGGTCACAACTGTCCTGGGGAACTTTGCCTCTTTTATTGCAGCCAGTATCGACTGACTTACCTCTTCTTTGCCTGAAAATATAAATGACAATCACACACTTCCCCTCAGGACAAAGATGTGATGCACTGATCTGTTTGGTAAAGCCTGTTTTTTTTATTGCCATACTTCCTGTTCTTTAAGCTTTTGGTATCAGCTGCTGACCGATTCCTTTTTCACTGTGAGAGTGACACACCCTGGAAGCCACAAAACCTTTCACTGTAAATCATTTGCGTGATTCATCGGGACTTACGGGAATTGTATGTGCAGCTGTTTAAAGTTGTGTAGAAAAGCGCTATATAAGAACCAGTCCATTTACCATTTAAACATCTGTTTACCTGGAAGTTGGTCTTCTCTAGTGACGCCCCGCCCTCGACCAGTAGTCGACACACTGCGTGCTGCTTCCCTGATGCTGCTTTGTGCAATGCAGTGTCACCTCTAGACACGCACACACACACACACGCACACACACACACACACACACACATTCTGGTGATCAGATACAACTCATATATAAAGCTAAAGATCATAGATAAAGCAGTAACGTCACTGTGGTCAGACTGTTCTATACCACACTACACTACAGGATTGAGTTGTCTGCACTCAGGTTCTCACATAATCACTACGTGTGAATTTTAAACAAATATAAAATACACATGAATGATACATTTCCCTTCAGAGAAAACAAAACAGAAAGTACCTCTCTGTGTCTGTTAAATCCAGAAGAACCTTGGAGCCTGAGGAGGGAGAAACAGGAAGCGTGAGCAGTGATCTGAACGTACAAATGCTGTTAAACAAGCCAGAAGGTCCAAATCCTCTTTAGTCCATGTTTTCCTGCCCTCAGAACAGTCTTCCACTTTGCCTCAGTGTTTCTGGATCATTTCACATCCAGTATTTATTTTTGGCCTTTGCACACAGAGATTTGTTCAATTTTTTTCAATCTTCTGATGATATCTTGTACTGTAGATGATGCAATATTCGACATCTTTGTAATTTTACATTCAAGAACATGTTTTTCAAATTGTTCCACAATTTCTACATGCAGGTCTTGTGCACAGGTTCACCAATCTGCACCTCATTACTCTCTGAGAAGCTCTTTTTATACCCAATCATCACATTGTTGATGTTCCTCCACTTGTTTCTTTTTCAGCTTTTTTTTGCCCTCTTCCCAAATTGTTGGAGACATTTTGCTGCGATTAAATTCAAAGTAAGACAAGAGTTTTCATGAAATACTAAAACGTGTCAGTATGAACATTGGATATTGTGAATATCCAGAACTGCTGTTGTGACACTGAGTTGTACACAGCTGTGGGATTTTAACCCTAAACAACCTGAGTCTTTCAGTTTTGTGACTCTGACTGAAAGTAGATCCAGGAGGCTGTTGGAGACTTTCGTTTACAGTAACACAGATATTTATTTAACATGCACTTTCTCACCTTGCTGCAGTATGTAGCGGACCAGGTCTGCGTGTCCGCTCTGAGCAGCTAAATGCAACGCTGAACAACCCCCAGAGTCTCGGACCAACAAATTGACGCCTCGATCCACACACTGTGAGAGCTGCAGAGGCCGACAGGAAGACACGATTTCAAGATTTTCAACATCAACCAGGATTCTTAAAAACAGGAACAAAGAAAGAGCAAATCTTTCTTGATAGAAAAACCTGATTGTTCTTTCTTGATAAAAGCACTGAAAATCTATTTCTATATGTTATTTCATTTATCTTTTTAGACCCCAATTCTTTTTTCATCCTCCACTTTCCAAAAACACATTCAGCTAACAGCTCTTTGGTAATCACCTTGTTGTTGTTTGTCAAAGAACAACAAGGTGATTACTAAGATGTTAGCTTTGGAATTCTTCAAGAGAAATGGGAACAAATTAAGTGGGTTTTTTTGTGACAAAGTGCCTAAGGATAATTTTTAAACTTGCTACCTTGAGAGGACGCCTTCTCTGTGTAACACAAGAGTGGTTAATGATCCTACTGTCTGGGAATCAGGGTAAAGCAGCTTCAGCTAACAACTGTCTCACTCCCGGTGGACCCGCATGTCTTTCTTTTAGTTTTGTTTATCCCATACATAATAATAATAATAATAATAATGGATTGGATTTATATAGCATTTTTCAAGGCACCCAAAGCGCTTTACAATACCACTATTCATTCACTCTCACAT
>NW_005187593.1:89720-91564 GCF_000239375.1 Pundamilia nyererei
GTACACATGACAGAAACAAGAAACTGTGGGATTTCCTCCCTTTATTAGGTGTTACTGTCATGGCTGACAGGGAACTTTGTAAGAATGCCTGTAGTATGAGTCACAGCATGCATGTAATTAAAAAAAAAGGATCCTGTGGTGTTTGGAGTGATGCATAATTTAACCTTTTCATGACTTAAGAAACTGCTGAGTCTTTGTTGATCGGCTGGGCAAAGGGAATTTTAATGTTGTGCAACATTAAACCACAAAAACTAATTCTGCAGTGGCTAACACACAGGCTAGTAACAGGTCATCCTCAGGCCGTGACAGAGTGGATGTGAATTACCGTGGAGAGGTCCCCAGAACTTGCAGCTGTCAGCAGAGCTGTGAACACACAAACACAAAGCAGTCACTTTCTTCATCTTTTCTGCAGCTGTCTCTGTGCTCAAACACTGTTTACAGCAGAAAAACAATGCAGGGATCTTTTTCTCAGTAACAGATAATTAAGGTGACCTATTGTTTGAAGGGAGCATCAGCCTGAGTCTTTCCACAGGGCTCTATTTTAACTTTGCTCCACTTTCTTACAAAGGTGAAGGCTGAGGTGTTTTTTCCACACAGGAGAAATATTCCTCTTGTCTCGAGGCATCATGCTGCTCTGAACAGCCCAACTAGAAACGAGAAACACTTAATGACAGCATTAATCTCAGGGAAACTAAAACTCCAGCACTTAATGTGTGTCTGGAGCATTTACGGATGAGGATTTCATAGTCAGCGACTGACCGTCGGAGCTGCTTTTAGGAAAATAATTAAATAAACGTGTTAAAAGCAATACATTTCGGTCCAAGCAAGGCGCTTCTAAAATCGTAAATCGGCACAAGTAGAAAAAAAGCAGCAGAACTGGAAGCACAAGGAACAACCGGTTCTCTGGGAGAACTGGTGAGTCCCGGGAATATGGATGACTGTTGATGTGACTCTGTAAACAGGCCTCGCAAACACCGTTCCACAGTGTGTTCAGAAGTGTGAAGACACTGAAGAAAGCAAATCAATTTACCAAAGACAGAAACCTGTAAAGAAAAGTCCTAAACTGCCCATCTCCATATGAAAATGGAAGAAGTTTGCTCAGTCTTATTTTTCAGAAAGAAAACAAAAGCAAATGAGGAAACTGTATCTGTCCGAGAAGCGTTTTACTTTTAGTTTCTAAAGTTGAGACACGCACTGATCTATGAGTCATATCAAAGGTCAACCCGTGACTTCCACCTGACAACTCACAACCAGCTGATCTTTACGGTTTACATTCACCGCATTACATTTAATCAAATCAGGCAAATATTTACCCTCATACTCTGAATATTACAACTTACAGGCACGCCAAACACTTTACATTTAATGTGCCCTTTTGTACCAGGTAAGTACAGGAGAGTAATTAGAGGGCTGGAAAACTCCTTAAAATATGACAAAATTACAGAAGGAATCAAAGCAGGAAGATGAGCCTGGCTTAGACGTTGCTTCTGTTTAAAAAACAAAACAAAAAACATCAATACACACCAGTTACCAGGGAGTTTTTCCTTCCCACAGTCGCCTGCCATCTGATTGCTGGACTTTACTCTCCATAAAGCACTTTAAGGAAATTTTTATTGTATTTTTGTTATATATAAATAACTAGAAATGAATTTATACAACAAAGTTTAACCTTGCCTGTTGTGTTTTTGGAGAAATCTCTTACTTTCAGGCTCCTTAAAAAGTTAAACTTTAATATTGTGACACTGACTGTGTGTCTGTGCGTGCGTGTGATACCTTGTTCGTCTGATGTCAACGGAGCGCTGCAAACAGAAAACAAAGACAGCGTTAATAAGATATGTAGATAA
>NW_005187593.1:97621-109380 GCF_000239375.1 Pundamilia nyererei
TTAACTAATCAGTGCTCCGTCTTGATCACTTGGTATGACAGTCTGTTTTCTTCTTCAGAGGCAGACCAGCTTCCATCCCATTACCTCAACGCATCAACGCAGCTGCAGGCAGTTATTGATAAGTCATTAACACATATTTCTCTCACAAAGTTGACAGGCTGTTGTGGTTTGTTGTCTTTGTAAATGTTAGTATCACGTAACCGTGAAAACCTTCATATTCTCATCAGATAGAAGTGATCTTTGAGCAGATGCAAGTGCAAAGTTATGGCCACATCTGTTAATTATAAATGTTGAAGAGAAATGATCTGATGTTCAGCCTCAAACACACGTTTGCTTTAGTTTTGATGTCCCATCTGAGAGGGCTTCTTCCTCTAAGCAATAATTCAAAGATGTGTGTCTGTGAAGAGTTATGAATGCGCTCCATCCTTTCACCTAAACATGGTCACTTCTGGCTCCACAGAAAACAGCGTGGCGGCAGCTAAAACGCAGGGGTGACGCTGCGGTGGCTACGTGTGATGTCACTCGCCCTCTTTCAGATGCATCAGGGGGATCTGCCTCGCCTGGGAGCAGAAAGACGTTGCTTCTCCCAAATCGCTCGCTGCTTCATTATGAATAAACGTTTTCTCATTTGCATTTTAGGTATGGAAACTATTTGATACCCAGGATAAGAAAGGTGTTCACACAGTAGGTAAAACGAAACGTTCATGTGGAGCGTGAACCTCTCAGAGATAGTTTTCTCTGTAATCCTTCTTTTGTCTACTCTGTCCAGAGGTGAGGGGAGCAGATAAAATGCACAGGGCCGTGCCGGCTGCATCATATACAATGACACGATTCACTCGCATCACGCAATGTCAGTTCTGCCGTTTGAACCCATCCACCTCAGCATCCACCTCCAAGGGATAGTCACTCTTCACTGCCCATTTTTCTATTAGCAGGTCAGAGAATAGATGCTAAACTCTGCCTGCATTCAGCTGCTCACTGACTGAACAGCTCTGAAGACCAAGACAGAAGATGATCCTAGAGGCTCGAGCGCTGCACTCCAAAACACTCGGGAGGGAGAAAACTTCTCCACAAAGTGCGTGCATGGAGTTTTCTGGTTCAGATATCTTCAAACAACAAACAAACAAACAACAAACAAACAAACAGATGGTGTCTCCTAAATTTCCTTTTTTTAATTCAATATGTATCTGGGAAAACATGACATAATTCTCACCTGCTACGTTTTTCTGATCACACCAGGAGTAAAAACGCATGCAAACATTGCTTAATAATTGTTCATGTCATTCATATATTTATTTAATTGAGGTGCATGAATGACCACCGTACAGAAGAGGCTCCTGACCTCAGTGAGTCACCTCTATCTGCTGACTTACCCGGCAGTGGGCTCCACCACCAGATCAGGCATCCCCGCGGACGAGCCCTGGCTCACCACTGGAGCTTCGTGGTCCAGGATGAACACTTCATCCTGACAGATTTCTGTCACGAAATGCAGATGCTCCTAAAACAAAACCCCCAAACCCCCAGAGAACCAGGAAAGAAAGAAGGAACGTGAGGAAGAAAATGCACCTGGAAACAAGCTTTGTGAATTCTGAAGCAGCAGGAGAGTCAAAAATACCTGAGCCTTGTCGATGCGATAGAAGCGGTCGGCTGACGTGGCTGCAGAGAAGGAACACGCAGTTACGCGACATAAAACGTCTGTAAAGCTGCATTCATCAAAATCCCTGCGGGGTTTTATGATACCCAAATAATCTTTTATGATTTTAGAAAAAGCTTCAACGACTTTCATTTTTATCGAGTTATAAATTTAGTCTATAACTCAAGTCCAAGACAATAATAATAAACCTTTTTTGTGCTACTTGTGGCTTTTGAAACTTGAAACTTTTGACGCCCCCCTGTGGGAATTCTTTGCAAGTTAGCAAACATTACACATTCAGCCTGGGATCAACTAATACTAGACTTGTAGTCAAGACCGCCTAAACCAAGACCAAGATAATACCAAGACAGACCAGGTGGAGACCAAGACAAAGTTGAGACGGAGACTAAAAAGTCTTTAAACTGCAGCCAGATGCTGCTTCGTTTACGGGTGTCAGGCATATTTATGTGTTTTTGCGATGCACTCACACAGCCCTCCTCCCCGCTGTCTACTGTCTCACTCACTTACTGAGAGGACAGACACACGCTCCACTTCACTGTCACGTCTCTCACCCTCTCTGTTTTCACATAATGATGTTATGCTACATCCTTGCATGTGATTGGCCGCATTATGGAGGGATTGGAGCATAGCTGAGCCACTGTATGAGAGCTGAGCAGCGAAAGGAAATTAAGCGAGGAGCCGGCTCTCGCTCAATGGGAGTCGACTCTTCTGATTCACTACAAAAGCACTCTCTAAGCACGGCTCTTAGAGCTCATAATCTTAATTGTTGTATCACCTGCTGTGGCGCCCCCTTGTGTCAAGTGAGCCAATACAAGCAGCTTTTGAAGGAATTTGTGACCTTTGTTCTTAAAAAGCACAAAATAAATAAACTTTACCCTACTTTCAGGACTGGAGTCTGAATACATTACTGTGTTTGACACTTTACTAAAGGATGTGATGGATAACTGACTAGTTTGGTGACTAGTTGAAGGCTTTAAGAAGCTATGTGTACGGTTTACAGACATAAATAATTCTGTAACAGCATCTTAGTAGAAATTTAACTCTCAAGGAGGGAAGAACAAGTAAGGTTTTAAAATGCTTTGAGTCAAAGTCTGCAAGCTGGTGACCCTATACATGCAGTTTTTGTGTTTTGGGGACCACTAAAATTAAACTTAATTTAATTAACTGCCACAACAGGTGCATGAAGATGTTACCGAGATCCTTCTAGAAGGACTCTGATCCAGTTTAAGGTGTTTCAGTCACTCACAATCCAAGAAGCTCCAGTTGGGAGACAGTCTGCTGGTTGAACTGGTCCGGGGGACACCTCTGCTTTCATCCTGGAGGCAAAGAGACAAATGTTGTGATCGTCGCCATTTTTTATTGAACAATGAACTGAATGTAACAGGGTTCAATCAGGAGATTAATCAGAGTAAGGACGAAGCAAAAGACAGAACACGTGAGAAAGACAAAAGTGCTGTTTACGAGTGTTTTGTAGCGTGGCAGAGATGAGCAAGACAATAAGACAGCATGTAGTGCATATCTATGAGTTGTTTTTAGGGATTTTACCACTCTAAGGGTTACTCTAAGGATTTTAGAGTGGGTGCCAGCCTGTAACAGATAAAGTTAGTTTATATTATTTAGCCAAATGCTTATGAGCTGCCAGCCACCTAAAAATGTTAAACTCTTAGATGACTGTCCAAATGTTTCAGTGTTTCTCAACCCTCACAGAAAGACACCCCAAAGTCATATACCTGGTAGTGCACTCTGTGGCCAGTAGATGGTGCCTGGTGTAAATCCTAGCAAGCACACAGCAGACAGGTTTCAAGGTTAACAAAGAGCCAGAAGCATTTACACAAAAAACACCAACAGCTTCTACACATTTTACATCCAGTCACATGAGACAGACAGCTAAAGAGCACCTCTGCATTCCCGGCAGTGCCGGTCATTCATCCATCTATAAATAACTGAGAAAGGAGCGGCGACGCTGCTGCGTGGATCATGAAATAATGATGAAGAGGAGGAAACAGGAGAAAAGGAGAACAAGGGAGGCAATTAAAGTGATGATGATGATGGTGGTAAAGCTAGAGACTTGCCTCTTGTAATCTGTCAATATAAAGTCTGCAGGTCTCCAGGTCACAGTCCCCCCTCACCACCACTATGCCAACAGGGATGGCTGAGAAAAAACAAAACAAAACACAGACAGATGTTAGAGCTTTAGGGTAATTACAGTAAAGATTTATCAACAAATGGTATCCACAGCTGATCACCTACACTAAGAAAATTATTTTTCTGCACTAGAAACCTTCAGAAATATGTTTAAATATGAAAACGTGGTGCCAGGCTGCAGAAACGTAAATGTTGGACACAGTCCAAAATACTAGTTTTATTTGTCTGTCACATGAGTGAAAGGTTTGTTACTTTATAAACCAATAAAACATTTTTTTTTTGTCATGTGTTTTTTGTCACGTGTCATAGTACAAAACCAGCCTGTATGGAAAGTTTCCTCCTTCATAACCAAAACTCATCCATTTGCTCGTTGTAAAGCTTAAAGTTATGTTTCGTGTATCCTGTTGCTGCCTTTTGGAATTTATTTTTAATGGTTTATTTGACAAACAGTGTGACTTACAGTACTTACGCTAATTTAGTCTTAAGATGTAATTCAGCTTTAGTGGAATTCTTAGCAATAACAAACAGGTTAGCAGGTATCTGCTAGCTATATGTGTGTCATGAAGTTGGTTTGGCTAAAAACAAATGAGCTACAAAATTCTGCAGCTGGTGACCCACAATTTATACAAAAAGTCAGATTAAAGCTGATTTCTTTTTTAATTTAAGAGACACAGAGAGCCTTACATATGTCTCGTAGCCGCTCCTTGTCATACTGCAGCCTGTCGTACTCCTGGAGGCTGATCCGGTTCACTCGAAGACGCAGACGATCTGGAACTGCGTGAGGACTGGAAAAAGCACACACACACACGTGCATGTACATGCACACACGCACAGATCAGACATGCCCGAGCAGACAATGAGAAAGGCATACAGATGCATACATGCACGCACAGACACATCTGGACACAACGCAAAACAGATCTGAGCTTTTATTTAAATCTAAATATAACTGAGTGTCTGCACACCTGAATGAGTGGCAGCTCGATCAGAGGAGAAAACTACGTAAAAACAAACAAACAACTGAGCTGAACTCCTGCACTTCATTATTGACGATGTTTTGGTCCGTCTGACTTTCAGTGAAAGTGATCTCATGCTGAGATGCTGCCCACGTACCTGACGAAGGCTGGACAGACCAAAACACTGGAATCGAATAAATATTTCAGCAGTAAGCAGCACAGTGGAGTTCAGCTCAGCTGCTTTTACCTGATATTTAATTCCTCCTCTGTCTTCTTTCGTTCGTGTGAAAACAGATCTATGAGCTCTGACATTATAAAAGACATCTGCACAGGTGTTTGAAAATCATACGTCCACAGAGCCTCAAAAGCTCTAACTCAATAATCTTACCTGCAAAGGGACAGAAAGCGTTTGAAATTACAACAGTTACATGACTCTTGTTACTCAGAGCACAACATTAAGACACTTTACAGGGTCTGGACATCAAGCGAGAGGCTCGGTTCAGGTAAAGGTAAAGGGACTACAGCGAGGGAAACATTAAGACAAAAGACAGAAGCACACTGAGGAGTGGACAGGCTTTTATCTGCATGCTGCCACGCGCTCTTTCTCTCTCTGCCGCTCTCTTCCAGCCTGTGTAACACAAACACCAACAGCCAGCACGACACAGCAGGGTTTGACCAATACAGCTATTTGAGCATTTCAAATCTGGGGTTCTCAAAATGGGGTTCATGGACCCTCACAGCCAACACGTCCAACAGGAAAAATCTGGGCTTATAAAATAAGGACATTACGACTCCTGTCTGTTACGTCTAACTCTCACAGGTTGCTGTCTTTCTGATTAGCCACCGCTGCTAACGAGCACAGAGGAACATTAGTCAGGGTGTCCTTGGATAACCGTCTCCTCTCTATGAGGTGCCTGCACCTAAAAACCCAAAAAGCGCCACTTTAAATGAGTTGGGAATCCTAATGCAGAGCCTCTTTCAATGTTGGGACTTTGTCCTGATTTGCCCTTCCTCGCATTAAACATGCAGCAGGAGACAGCCCACGTCAGACTCTTCCTCGCTCCTGGAAATACTCTGCTTGGTTCAGGTGAGGGTACTGCCTGAGTTCAGCATGCAGGAGGCTCACTCGTGGTGAATGTACCGGTCATTACCCGTGAGTTTGTACTAAAGTGTTTGCAGGTTAAAGAGCGTGTCATGTTTGAAAGGCCTGGTTGGACATTTAGGTTTCTTCATCAGTGCGATTGCTATTAAGGCTTTTTTTAAACACAACTTTCAAGGAAATATCACTTTCTCTTGTATCATGATTAGGGTGAGGACTTAAGATTGGGTGGGGCCCGTGGGATTTTCTCATTTTAAAATGGGTCGCAGCTTTTCTGCTTCATCCTTTTGTTCAGTAGCCAAAGCTTTGACTGAGCACCACCTCCAATACTACAAATAAAAACTGTTATATGAACAAATAAAATCAAATATTTTATAATTTGCTATCATTAAAATCATCATAACTGACCACAAAAAGCTGGGAAGATGCCAACTGCTGATTTTGTCATGTCAAATATTGGTCAAAGCCTGATGGATCAATAAAGACACAACGCTGTCAACACATTTACTCACACGGACACAAACATCCATCCATCCGGTCACAGAGGGCTCAGGTACTTACACAGAGAAGGAGTCGGGGGGAGCAGAGAGGCGGCGCAGATCAGCTGCACACACCTTCTGAATACTACGGCCGTACACACGCGCACACACACACACACACAGAAGAGAGGAGGAACGTGTGTGTGGGGAGATGAGGGGTGGAAAAAGAGAAAATGACGAGGAGGGGAAAGGAAATGAAAAAAAGAGGAGGGGAAGGAGACAAGGTAAAGAAAAGAAAAGAAATAATTAAAGATCACACCGGCGTGTGTGTTGGAGGAATGAAGAAGTGAATATGAAGGAAGACAAAAGAAGAAGAAGAAGAAGAAGAAGAAGAAGAACAGGAGGAACAGACGGAGAAAAGCCCAGAGGTAAGTGGACAAACATTGATAGCACAGTAGCAGTACAGACAGTCGATAAGTTCTGCTACAGAAAGTCATCACCCTCTATTCTTCCTGCTCTCACATGCACACAGTTACTGTAGCTGACACGGTTTAAAATACACACAGATAAAGACAGAGATATACATGAAGAGATATTAGTGCTACGGGGATGGAGGAGGGTTAGTAGTCTCGTGATTCTCTTTGTGCAGGAGGAAATCACAAGGCAGCACTGCCACTCCTGAAACAGATCAATAAGCATCTCCTGTTCACAGGAAACTGCCAGTGTCACGTGTCAGCGTGTCACCCATGCTCTTGTTTGGATTAATTTGATTACACGTCCCTCCTTTGACTTGGTCTGGCGTGCTGTACGGAGATGTGGGAGACTGACGAGTGAATGTCAGCTCCTGCTAAACAGACTGTGTGACTCATTCAGATTTTTTACAACGCTGCTGGCCTAGATCCTCCATCTGTACGAGCGCGCACGTGTGTGTGTGACTCACTCGTTGAGCAGGGGCACAGAGGTGCGTCTCTTGCTCTTCTGGACCATGTTGGCCTGATTTCGAAGAGAGATGCGGAGAGTGGATGGAGCCAGTCGGCATGGCTCGCCGTCCACCTGAACAGAAAGACACGCTGAGGTCATGTTTTAAAAGTCAAACCGATGACTTCATAGTATTTGCTTCTTTTGGGCTTACATCAGCAGCATATAAATCCGAAAATCAGCCAAGAAGCTACTTGCACTCACAAACAGTTTAAAAGACGGACGTCTTAAACCTGCATTCTTTCTAAGGACCAGCAGAGGGTGACTCTTGTTTGGAAAGAGACCTCCACTTCTATAAAATGAAAACGGCCCTCAACTCACTTGCTCTGTGACCTCAGTAAACACTTCTCTGATGACTTTATATGAGCTCAACCTTCTTTTTCTTTTTTTAAATGGTCATTATTGGGGTCATTTTACCCAAAACAGATTGTTTGAAGGTTTGGTTGGGCTCTTGGAGATGTTTTGAGCCGTCTTCAATTTAGTAATAGCTTGTGTAATGTTTATTTGACCTGGCCTGATAAAAAGAAATGTCAGGTTAAATAAATCTCACAAACCGCAGCACAGTATAGCGGACTCTACTAGAGCGGCATTGCACGATTCAGCTCAAAATAATCCTTCTTTATCTCACACTGAGCCCCTGCTCATCACAAACAGAGGGTTTTAACAGCTCTCATCTCTGTCTCCTATCTGAGCTTTTGATCAGAGTCACTGCAGAAAAGAGGCCGCACACAAACATCTGGCTCACTTTTGTCTGTTTGTCATTAAATATCACAAATAAAATTAAATATATAGCCAATTTTAATACACTCGCACTTCTCACTGCATTTACTGCAGCTGAATGACTTCATCATTTCTGCATGACTGTTACTTTAAACAATGCAGTACTCTACACTACCCCGAGAGGTTCTCATGTACCCATCTGAGAAAAACTGTTTAAGCCTTTTCTTGTTTCTCAACGTTGTTGCTTCTCTGTTTATATTACAGCCAGCACTATAGTTACGTTTTAAATATAATTAATAGATATGAATAAATAATAATGAAATAAAGAATGAATAATGAAATATTGTCCCCTGCAGAGTTACTCAGAGCTAAACGAAGAATTGAATCAAATATTTAAGAGAGAAAAATTAAAAATCAGTCAGTCATCTCAAAGGTTTGTCAAACTGTGAGGTGCATCACCAGAAACATACGGAATTTAAAAAGGTTGATCTTCATGCTGGGAAACAGGACTGACTGTGCTGAAATTAATTTCACCTGAAGTCAATCGTTTTTAATTGTTACTGATCAATTAAACATGTGAGATGGGGAAGTGGGAACTTTATCCAGGTTTTTGTACCAGAGGAAGTCTTAGAAGCACGGACCTAAAGTTTGCTGTCACGTACCAATTCAATTTCAAAGTTTTTATTAATTAATGTTTTTAATACAAGCTAAACTAGGTATATTAAATTTAATTGTTTATCTATTACTTAATTAGTTTAATGCAGCATAAACAGTTTTGGTGGTGAAGAGTCTTTATCAAAAGGAAAAGCTGTAAAACTTCTTCACATTTTCCAAAGCTGTCCAGTGGGCCAGATTGGAGTATTTGCTGGGTCGATTCTGGCCCCCGGGCCTTATGTTAGACACTCCTAAATAAAACTGTACATTTACTACAACAGTTTGTGTTTATTCTGAGGAATTCTACGTGTTTGTTGTTTTCTTATACTCTGATTATTCTCTAGCTGCTCTTGCTTTGAATCCTGCAGGTATGAGGTTGTTATATTACACTCTGTCACTCTAATATTACCTGAACAGGTACAGTCTTGTAGGTAGTGAGGATGACCTCTCTGCACTGGTGAAGTCTCTCTCCGTGACCTCCAACCTGCAGCGCTGCCTAGTGGACAACAGAGACGTTTTCAGATGTGCTTTTCTCTTCGTTGCGCTGCTTCTTTTTTGAAATTCTTACCAGCGAGGCCATGGTGAAGCCGATAACCTCGATGCAGCCGTCGTCATGCCGCTGAGGTTCAAAGTCTCGATGGTCTCCCGTGTTTCCCCATGGCATGGTGCCGGCACAGTATCTGCACACATGTTAACACAAACATGCAACAACAGAGTCTCAAAAACACCTTAAATGTCATTTGGGCTCCCCCTGTGGCGTCCTGTTGATGACACGCTCACTGCTGATGTTTTTTAGCAAAGGTTAAACTCAAATATCAAATCAAGTGCTTTTCTGACTGATTCATCTTTCTCCAGTGACGGCGCAGACTTTCCTCTGACCGAACAGGTATGAAATTTGTTTTTATTGACTGAGGAGTATTTTAACTCCAGGCTGCGTGGGAGGACTGAAGTCAACAGCTTCAGCGAGCATAAAACCTGAATTACACCTCCTGCCTCTACCTTCAGCCCACTTCAAGAATTTAATTAGTCAGGTAGTCACAAGAGAGTTGTGGTGTCTCACAGTTTTCTAGATGCTATTTAACATGCTTTGTCACACACTGAATTGTTAGACAGAAATTAAAACTTACAGATGCCCCATTATTTACACGTTTTTCAATAACAGTGAACTTTTTTCTTTGGTTTTTATTTATTCTTAGCAGAGCAAATACCAAGAAATTCACAAAGAAGCAACACAGCAACACTGTTTTCAAAAAGACTGACTGAGCCACAGATCACAAAACTGCTACTAAATTCACCAATGACTGACTGATGACGCTCGGAGTCTGTCCACCGTGAATTTCTTCGAAAAAAAGAAAATAGCCAGACCTCTGCTGGGAAGGAAAAGCTCTCAAATCTGTCTGGTTCACAAAAGGCATCGAGACAGAACTGACACTGCAGCAGCACTGAGTGACGGGAAAATAAGTACCGCCCCCTCACAGATGTTCAAAGACACAACACATCTATGTCACAGCTTTAGCTGCCTTAATTCTTCATGCCACAGACTCAACAACATCCTGGAAACATCCATGTTGGCATGATAGCATCACACAGTTGCTCCACATTTGTGGGCTGCACATCCATGGTGAGAATTTCCTTTTCCACCACTACTAAAGGTGCTCTGTTGGACTGAGATGGGACTGTGGAGTCCATCTGTGTGCACGTTCAATAAACCAGTTTGACACCATGTGTCATCCTGCTGGAAGCAACCATCGGAGGATGAGTAGGAATCAGCGTGGTCAGCAACAAGACTTGGGTAGGCTAATAAGGGTCACAAAGAATGGAAAAAATCCTCCACACCATTACACCCCCACCCCTTTGTGTTGAAGCTATGAAGCTAATCATTAATATTCAGAAACCTAGACAGTGCCTGACTAAGTTCAGGTCAAGAAATTCCTGGGAACCATCGATTTGCGCTATCGTGGCCACTCCATGATCACCTACCTGGGAATGTTTAGAAACACTATGCACTGGAACTTCAGCTCCTGGATCTTGGGAGTGAGATCTGTGCCATCACACTGTGAAACACATGGAAAGAGAAACATTGAGCCAACGTTTCACAGAATGTGCGCCACATATTTGCAGTATAACAACTTATTTTCACTCTCAGAACGTTTGTTTTGCTTTTAAATGTCATTTCAAGCGTCGCTCGCCGTTCTCAGCTTTTACTCTCAGTTTCACTGTCCTCACTCTCGGTCGAACCCACCCCCACGTTCTGATTAATCAGGTCAAGGGTCACGCCACACTCAGCTCCCTGCAGGATGCCGTTAATGATTTATTGCTGCAACTACGTAAGATGTGCCATTTTCTAAATGTACAAACCATTTCTGGGTCAGATTTTTCATATTAAATTATCCATTTTCCACCAGCAAAGTTTCTAAATCAAAGCATAATTAAAGGATAAGTCCAGTCAAATTCAATATGCTTCTATAAATAAATCCAAGGAAAAGACCAAAACCAACAGAAAGCCTCAGCGCTGCGCATCCGAAGCTTGAGCTCATTCCTCTGTGCCACACAGCTCCATTATTCTCACAGAAACTATATAAAACACATCAGCGTTAACACCTCTAACAAGTTCCTGCATTACAATGAATGAGGGCACTGTAAATCTGCTGATGCTGCTATAAATACTCACAGCAACAACAAATTAGCAGCTGAAAACAATCTCAAACAAACAGTTTTTCCTCCTGTGTTACTAATATTTGTTCAAAACTGCAGCGCCAAGATTTTTTTAAGGAAACGATTGAGATTGAGTCTTTTTTTTTTTCTTTCTTTGAATGACGGGATATATTTATTATCCAAAGATTTATATCAGCAGCAGGAAACAAGAAGCTTGAGGATGAGAGTCAGCATCAGAGTAGGGAAGTCGGAAAATGTTCCGAGACGATCAAAAAACTGTTTGTGTTTTGCTGCTCTGGCATGAAATTTCAACAGATGCTGCTCTCGGGGCATCCCTGACACTGAAGACACAGTAAACAATCCTGTAATTTAGTTATGTTCTACTCAGTCCAAGATAGTTACAGGGTTTGTTAACTGGG
>NW_005187593.1:109400-110496 GCF_000239375.1 Pundamilia nyererei
TCGGGGCATCCCTGACACTGAAGACACAGTAAACAATCCTGTAATTTAGTTATGTTCTACTCAGTCCAAGATAGTTACAGGGTTTGTTAACTGGGAAAAAAAATCAAAGGGACCGTTCACCACCAAATCAAGTCAAATCAATCAGATGTGCTATTTCACACATATGAGTTCCCAACAGGAAATTTGCAGGGCGCCCTCTGGTGGACAAACTTTGCAACATCAACACTCATAACAAGGCTGAAGGGTGTTTCTTTCATTTCTTCTTTAGTTATGGTTAATCAGCCATCACAAGAGACAATACCTATATATCAATAGCTAATATTGACAAATTACTAATATAAGGTCAATCGAAAATCAATATTTCATATAAGCAACTTTATTCTTCAACACAGCCTGAACTTTCTGGGGCTGCTTTCTTGTACTTTCTTTAAGTAGTCTTGAGGAATAGTTCTCCGGACTTCTTGAAAGACATTCAAAGCTCGTCTTTGGATGTTTTTTCTGCCTGTAGATGATCCCACACTGCTTCAGTAATGTTGAGGTCCGAGCTCTGGGGAGGCCAATCCATGACTGTGTGTTTCATCCAGGAATGATTTTACTGCATTGACATTGTATTTGGGATCAATGTCATACCTAAAAAATTAAGCCAGCCTGTCCAGGGTGGACATTACATGCTGGATCAAAATCTGATAGTACTTATCTGCATTCCTAATTCCATAAGATTTTCCAAGATATCCAACACTACTGCCTGAAATACATCCCCAAACCAAGACACAGCCTCTGCCATGCTTTACAGATAGATGTAGATACTGTTGTAGCCCTCTCCTGCATTCCTCTGTAGATGTTAATGTTGACTTGAACCTACAGCTGATATTGTCCAAGCCTGCTCCAGTTAGCACAGAGCAGAGGGCGCAGCGCACTCTGGACAGGTCACCAGTCCATCACAGGGCTAACATGAAGAGAGAGACAACAAACCAGAAATCTGCTCTGCACCACATACTGGATCACCCCTGAGATGGGGTGAACTGTCCCTTTAAATATGCTCATTTTATCTCTGGGCATTTTTCTTTTTTTAAGGAATTTTTCAATTAACCAATGA
>NW_005187593.1:110704-113964 GCF_000239375.1 Pundamilia nyererei
CACACACACACACACACACACACACACACACACACACACACACACACACACACACACACACACACACACACACACAGAGAATGGGGCCCAATCAAACAGAATTACAGTTCATTACATTTCCCTCATTAAAAAGAGATAACTCCGTGACACGCTTCCGCTCCAACTCCCACCCATCACTTCTCCCTTCCAACTCACATCCTTCACAGAGAATTTGCTCATTCCAAATAGCTCCAAATTTAAAAATTCTTGTTTAAGAATTTTTATTTCAATCGGGGAGGTTCAGAAGCTAGAGCTGCACGAAGTTGGAAAAATGCTGGATTAATTAACAATAGATCAAAGATCAAAACAGCGTGCTATGACCTCGGCTCACTACAGATCAGTAAAATTACTGGATTACAGGAAAATTACCCAAAAATCATCTGGCGAAGGTATGCGGTCGATGTGAATGGCTGCATTAAAAATAGATAAGTCTGAAAAATGTTTTAATTCATGGAACATTTGCACAGATTTTACGTGCTGGTGTGTAAAGGCCCTCAGAGTGAACGCTAGACTGACTCCCTGCACCGTCAGGTGGCACAACCTGGTACTGCTCAAAAGCACAGCCTGGTCCTCGTTCAACTTCACCTGAAATCTGCTCAGTGTACAGAGGCTTGGGATATAAAGTCAAAGCAGATGTTTCTTTACATTCTGTAGCTTTTACTTTCTTTTTAAACACAGCTGAGATATTCTCTTTGCCTCCATGTGTATTTACTCTGAGTGATTTTTTGCAGCACCTCATTCTCGCTTATTTAAACCAGACTTCTTCCTGCTCATCCTAACATGTGTCTGTGTGTCAGACAGACAGTGACTGGGAGGAAGAGTTTCGGCTCCAAAGGTTTGTGTGTCTGTGGATGTGTGAGCAGAAAGAAAGTCATCAGGGACACTCACTCCTGCATAGAACATCTTGTTGCGGAAGCGACTGTTAAACTTTTCTGGGTTGGCCTCTGGAAAGACACAATTAGAGAGGCAGAGAGAAAGAAGGAGAATACATTAAAGATGCGACAAAGACAGTGGGATTACAAATGTGAAAACTCACGCAGAGCGGTGCAGAGTAACACGGAGAGACTGACTCATTTGTGCATGCCTGAATGTGTGAATCTGATTCAGTATCCTTTGTAAATTTTTCATTCTGCTCATCTTTCTCTTCTTTTTTTTTTTAACAAAAGCAGAAAATGATCTATTAACTAGGGAGAGGAGGACCTAATGGAACATGAATAGGTGAAAACACAAGGTGAAAATTAAAAAAAAGACTGATATTAAAATAGCTTTCACACACCTCTGGACTCGTGGAACTCCAGGGTGACGTGCGCGTCGAAGCCAAGGCTGAAGTAGTTGTTGAACACGTTCAAGGGCAGCTGAGGATGCAGGAAAAACACTGAAGTGGGCCTCTTTGCATAAATATAATGTAATTTATTCACATAGACAGCTCACATCCTCTTTGAGCATAAACTCTGACCATTTAGCTACTGATACTCATCCAAATTCACACTTTTTGGTAAAGCCCAACTCTTTAAACCCACGGTATAGATATTAACAAGCAAAAACCTCAGAGGCTGAAAAATAAAGCACCAAAACTGCCCTATCTTTATTCCAACAGTGTACCTAATATGGAACGCACACATCCTAACTTCCAGCACAAACTGACCTTCTGTGTGCCCTCCTCTGGCTGGGCAGAGCTCTTTTCTACTAAGAGGTTCCACCTGTCCAGCTGCACCACCGAACCGTCCTCCACATGACACAAAACCTTGGACACTGGTTCATCCGTGTAGCCCTGCAGGGAGGATAGCAAACACAAGACAGAGCCAAATTTAACTACCCAACATCTACACAGTCATCCGTGCAAAAAGGTTTTAATGTTACATTTAATATGCATCTGTGCAAAGTGAGGATAAATGCACACTGCAGAACATCTAAACTATTTGAGTAAGTGAAAATAGGACAAAGATGACATGTTGTAACGCAAACGTTTAATAAAGTGAGATTTTCTTTTTAACTGAATGCTAGCAATGAATAATAATAAAATGCTGGAAAGGTTGTGTAAAGGTTGTGTAGGTTGCTACAAAATGACCCGGTGAAGCATCTGATAACCATTTAGGTTAAATGGAAACTTAACTGGGTATAAAAAGAGGACCTCAGAGCTGCTCGATCTATCAGAGAGACCCAGCCTCTTTAATAACAGGGCAGAATCCAGCATTCATGACAATATGGGAGAGCATTAGAGCATATGGAAGGGGTTGACCTTCACATCTGTAAAGACCCATCAGTGCTGAATGAAAAATTGTGGAGCCATTTTCAGGGAAGTGTTTTTTTTTATATCATTTAGCTAAAAATAAAACTTTACAGTACGACACCAGGTATCAGCTACCTGCAATGCAGTCTACAGATCCCTCCCCATGTGCTTCAACCCCCACTCACACCCCGCTTCAGGTTACCTCAATAGGTCACAATGTCTCACATAGTGGTTTACCCTTAACCCCTGGTGATGATTTAAGACCCTAGTCTTTGTTCACACTTTGGCTCATGTGACAACTCTCATGATCAGTAGCAGGTCAACAAACAAAGGGGAGAAGTCCCACTAGGGGTTAAATATCTCTCAAGACTACTATGACCTGGATGACTGAGAACCTATACAAACATGATAGTTTAAAACCCACTGGGTCATTGGTAAACCATCTAGGGTTCAGTCTTAATTTCACTGACCAATAATTTTCATCGCAGTTTTTTCCCCCCCTCACAAAACATGAGAATAACTAAACGAAAACTAACGGACGAAAACTGATGAAACATAGCGACACTTTCATCAACAACTATAAACAAAATATTCAGAGAGATAAGATCCAATCAGAACTAATTAAGTTGTGCAGAAAGGCGGGACGATTTAGGAAATGATCCAATCAGAATGAAGGTTAGACCTGACAAATGGCATCCGTACAACCAGCTCCCCTGTTTCTCATGAAAACGACAACACTTGGAAGGATTTCAAAATAAGACTTTGTAAACCTTGTGGAGCACCTCTGCTCTGTAAAGACATGACAAACCTTTTCACTTTAGTCAATGAATCAACTTTTGAATTTGGCTCCTATAATCGTAATAATAAAACTACAAGTCGAATAAAACTAAAAGTATTTAGATGTCTAAATTATGACTAAAACTAAATCAAATATTGCAGTAAAAATTAATGCTGCTAGAGTTTGGTTAACACCATGTAAGAGTAACTTCTA
>NW_005187593.1:113984-115555 GCF_000239375.1 Pundamilia nyererei
AATAACAGCAAATAATTACTTTTGTTGTGATGAATGTTTGAAACAGTCAGCGGGATGTTGTAAGAACTGCCAGTTCTGGAGGATTTGTTAGCTGTTTGTAAATCAGTCTACATGCTGTGATATACACACAGCTTTACTCATTGAGTTCAGGCAATAAAAAAAATAAAATAAAATAAAATAAAATAAAATAAAAAAGGAGTAGAAATTTTGAGAATCACATTTAAGGAATGTGCACAGCAGCTAAAAACAGACTGGGATGCAGAGAAGAACAGAGAGAAAGTGGATAGTGGAAGACTGAAGAAGAGGCTAAGGCTGTTTCTTGTCGCTCCATTCCTCTTTCATCTCCTTGCTAACAAGAACACCACGCACAAGCAAACACACTAAGTAATAAAAGAGAGGAGCAGACAGGAACAGCATGCGATGATTGGATTTCAGTGAGCGATGATTGAGGTTTCATTACTGCCACTATAACCATAACCTTTAAGAGCATCAAACACAACCACATGATGCACGTCCACGGATTTCACAATCTCCGCAGGTCGATCCCTCTCATGTACAGTTTTCTGTCTTCGTTTGCTTTTATTTTCTCCCTCCTTTTGGACAAATAAAGGAAACAAGACAAAAGACAACACACACACACACATATAAGGAGAAAACAATCTGATGGTAGTAGCGCTCATCAGCAGGGCCTCTTAGCTGCTGACACACACACAGTCAGGTTTCAACTTACATTAACTTAATTTAACCAAAACCTACACAATCCAAAACCTAACCTTTGACCCAACAGGTTATTAACACTCAAATCAAGTCATTTGCATGGAGGAAACGATCGTTTGTGTGTCCAAAACAAGTCCGCACCATTTATGTCCCCGCAATGTAAGTACTAACAAGGACACACACTCAGCAGGAGAGCTCACACTCAAACAGCAAGTCACAAGGACAGTCACACTCACGCAGCGAGAGGTGGAACAGATACGGCGGTGAGTAACACAACCGAGTGTCAGAGAGATGAGAGAGAGATCAGGACAGAAGAAGGAAAGAGACATAAGCAATATAAAATAGCAGGAAGAGGGAGAAATAAGGGTGAGAGAGAAAGGGAAGGGAAGGGAAGGGAAGGGAAGGAAAGGAAAGGAAAGGAAAGGAAAGGAAAGGAAAGGAAAGGAAAGGAAAGGAAAGGAAAGGAAAGGAAAGGAAAGGAAAGGAAAGGAAAAACAAGCGATAGGAGGAAAGATGAGCAAAACAGAAGAGAAGAATGAAGGAGGAGAGGAAAAAGTGGAAAGAAATGGAAAGAAAGCTAATGCAAACTAAATGAGAAGAGAGCAAGATGATGAGGGAAGGTCCAGCAAATGGGGGGAAAAATAAATGAAAAGGGAAGAAAATATGAGGAAAGTAGAGAATGGAAAGACAAGGACAATATAGAGGACAGGAAATAGATATATTTTATTTATCTTTCAATATAGACTGAAAGAAAAAGAGGCGAGAAGAAAGAAAGGAGCAAGAAGGAGAGGGAACAGCAGTAAAGGAAAGACAGCAGGATGAAGAAGGAAGGTCCAGAAAATGAAAGAAAAATT
>NW_005187593.1:115647-122863 GCF_000239375.1 Pundamilia nyererei
AAGGAAAGGAAAGGAAAGGAAAGGAAAGGAAAGGAGATGCACCAACAGTTAAAAAAAGGATAAGAAATGAGAACTCAGAGGAATGGAGAGGAAATGGAAATAGACAAAGTGGATAAAATGCCTGCAGTCAGAAATACTTGATGAAATAGAGGACAAAAAGGATAGAGCAATTACACTAATTAATCACATGGCAGATAAGAATTTCCACTCAGGCCCGTCTTCGCTCCAAGCGTGTATCTCTGTACGTATCGGGAATGTTTTATCATTGCTTTCACTGCTGCTCCATCCGGAGCTGCTGAAGTCATTCGCGTGTCCTTGCTTCATCGTTCAGCTCGGTGCAGGGCTGAGACGGCACAGTTCATTACACTCAGTGATACTGAACTACAAGGTCCATCCTTACTGTCACATATACTGCATGCTGTCATTTTACTGCAGCATGTCAGCCAGAAAATTGATTTTTGTAAAGACCTCTTATCAATTTACTAATACATTTATGCCAATTATCTGAAAAATGTGAAGAAAAATTACTGACATATCAATGTTTTTCACTCTAACTTTTGACTCATACGTGAAATATTTGATGTATTATCCTCACTACAAGCCTACATAGCTGATCTCATGAAAAGTCTCATGGAAGAATGTGGGTGCTCGTAAAAGATCTGCTGCAGTGCTGTTATTGAAACGTGTGTCAAGAGGCAGATTCTTCAAACTTTAGTGCTTCATCAAAGTTTTAGGAACAAGTTGCAGATTTTTGTCAGACTTGCTGAAAGTTTTGGGGAGAGGAAGGTCAAAACCAGCAGAGGAGGGCTCGCCTTTCATAATCCAACAAATGCCACACTTCCAGCTTTTGTAAGGCTATTTCTAGAAAAAGTTCCACCTTGACAACAGTACAATATGCTTTATGTTTGAGACTCCATACGAGTCTTTTACCATAAATTTAGCTTGTGTAAACTGTAAATTTTCAAGAGTGAAAAAGGTACATCTGAAAAATCTACTTAATTGCACTATTTCCTCTAGACATCTTTAAAGTTACAGTGTGTAAAATCTCACCACTAGATGTCAGTAGATTGCAGATTGTGGTCAACTGAGTCGTGTTTTCTTTTTTTTTGCTATTTGTAGGGCTGGTGGTCCACTGTTTAATTCAGCTGTCAATGCTGGATGATAATCAGCACTTGCAACAATATCAGGAAATATATAAGCACGTTTATTCACATTTCGGTAGTCGGAGGAATCAAAATCTCTAAAAGTAGTAAAATGGTGGGGTTTCTGGTTTACTTTCAACAAATCTTGGTCATATTTTTCCTGTGTTTTTCTTAATTAAATGAGTAAAGCTTTTCTTAATGAATAGAGAACTTTTTTTGTATAAGTTTGGAAATTGTTTTGTCATTTTTAGCAGCTGTGTCTTCATGATATTTGCTTTGTGTTTGTTGTGCAATAGACGAGGATCTTTTACAGCTCACTGGGGAAAAAACAATTGTTTGGACCCCCTATGAGACAATAAACAATATAATAACAAAGAGATTTCAGAAAATTTGCAGCAATGAACTGCGGCTTATTATTTTAGTGTGTGAGTCTCAGTGAGCACAACTGGTCCACATATAGTCTGGGATACCTTACTTAAAGACATACATGCGTTTTTTTCCTATTATTTCTGGAATGTGAAAACAAACAATGTATTTTACGCTTGAGGAAATGAAACCCTACTTTAAAAAAATGATGGAAATGGTTTGTTTTTTCTTACAGTATAAGTGATTTTCCCCTGAGGGAAACCCAAACCCTTTCTGTTTCCTATGCACGAAAAACCCTGAGTGAACTGCCAACTCGACCTATGGATTAATAAACTCTGTACCTCAGTTTGTTCTGTACACTTAAACCTGCTCTGAATACAACACCCACTGCAGCTGTGTCACTGCTGTGATGTTTCCCAGTGAGGTGGGGTGCGCTAAGCGAGCCGTTTTGCTGTCAGAGGGTTGATTCTGTGTTGTGTTTAAAGTTGTTTAAAACTGCAGAAAATTAAAATTAAAAAGGAAACATAATTACAGGAAGCTGCTGTGATGTCACCAACAAGCATGTCATCTTAGTTGTGCTTTGAAGAGGTCAAACGGGCTTAAGGGTCAGGGGGGGAGATTATATGGAGGAAGGGAGCTCTTTTAGACATCCTGGAAAATGTGGGTGAGGCATTTTGTAGCTCTCCGAGGTGGTGGGGAATAGAGAATTTATTTTTACTGCATATTAATATTTGAGCATACTCAACATGGCTATAAACCTGTCATGTTTAATCTGAAGAAGGACATTTCCATCTCTCTCATGAAGAACGCAAATGTTCCCTTCTCTAAATCCCTTAAATATGTTTTTGTTTTTTATGCTGAAAGAGCTGTTGTTGCTCTTATTCTTCTTTTTCTTCGTTAGATCTAATTTATTTAGTCATGTTGTGCAAAAAATTTGCATATAAAACTCAGAGAGGGCACACCGCTGCGCCCTGCTGCTCTCCATCAACTCTGCAGCAGAAGTCAAGGCTAGGAACTCACCCCACCCCAGTTGAGCGTCCTGGCGAGGTCATTTCCTGTTCCCAGAGGAAGCACAGCGACCGGAGGCTGGGGATTCATCTGCAGCTCATCGAGAGCAGACAGGATCCAACCCACCTACAGCGAGACATGAAGGCAAAGTGTAAGTTGTAGAAATTTAGAATAGAAAATAGTGGCTATTAGAGATGTATAGTCACCGTGCCATCTCCTCCGCAGGCAAGGATCCTCAGATTTGGCACTTTGCGATACAACTCCAACCTAACAAAGCAGAGAGGTAATATTATAGAATAAAAGACTGCTGATTAGTGTTGAGTGGGTGTAATTGGTCCAGATTTTATGAAAATTGTTCACCTGTGAGCTTTGGATTTAAATAAAAGAGGAGTGAAAAGATGGCTTTCCCCCCTCAGAGGTGGACTGAGATAAGGGTGATGTGAAATGAAGATTTAAAGTAGGTAATTGGTACTAAACTGTCAAGCTCAGGGTGATTTCAGCCTAACTGTGTAGGCTGTAATGAAACACCAGCACTCTCCCCAAGGGAAGATTACTCACGCCTCGCGCAGTCCACCCTGCGAAAGGTCGAAGACTTGACGAGGATTCAAGATCCACATAAACATCTGTAACACTTTGGCACCCTACAGAAAAAGCAGAAAAAAATTCAGCTTCCTTCATGTTACAATATTTAAAAAGCTGCCACTAACAGCAAGCAAATAAAAAAAAATCTGTGAAAATCTGAGAAATGAATCTCCAAATCTTAAACTAAACCCAGTGTTATGTTCTGAAGATGTTGCTGATGAAGTCTAAAAGATTATGGTAAGCAGTGGAGCCCTGAACTTTTACCTGACGGAGTTGCAGGTAAGATGCAAACATCTGCCTCAGCTGAATGAGCCTTTAACTTGTTTAACTCCCCAGTACAAATCTGCGTGTTGTCCAGATATCTGAGAGCTGTGCAGGTAATCTTCCGGTGGATTCACAGCTGTGTCCTACCTCCTGCATGCTCGCCTAAACAAAACGGAGTATTTCCTGCAGCGCCAACACTTCTGAAGCTAACCGTTTCCTGTTGTGTGATACATTTGTGAAACTTCTGAAGATGTTTCCGCCCGAATCTCCCGATAATGTTTGGAGTTCATGTGTGAAAACAGCTCAGCTCAGTTCATCTGATAAACCAAATTTTTGTCTGAACCGACATCCTCACAATGAAAATTAATTATAGACAGGCTGAGGACAGACGAGGTGAGGCAGCGACAATATCTCCAAACAACAATGAGAAGAGAAGGCGTCTCAAACAGATGAAAACAGAAGATTAAAGACATTTGCTCACCTGGTTGCCGCCGCTCTTTGGATTCACAAAAACCAAGATGGGCTTCATGAGGGGAGAGGGGAGAGGCTTCAGCATGAACGGACGCCATTTAGACTCCTAAGAGATCAATAAGATCAAAATATTAGAATGTTCACATAACATAAATGTTAAAATCATGATCCATTCATTATGGTGCAAAATTTGGGCATATATGATGACTGCTGAGAAATTTTAGCTTGATATATCAATTTTTGTATTTTATGAAAATCAGTCGGTCGATCCAGTTCCAGATGGTGGAGCAGAAGCCCGCGATGATTTGAGATCAGATGACCCTAATAATCCAATAATAGACTGTATAGCAAAGATGGACATAGCTTCCTAGAGCTTGGTTTGATTTGGCAATTTTGGTGTTGTTCTTTTTTTCTTCTTTAAACTAAGCATGAGAGCGAGGTGTGGACATGACTGAAAAACAGCTCTGCACAGATACAATACCGACATGTCAATCACAGGTTAGCCATGCCCTCAGTTATTCTACTTCCTCCTCCATATTTTTTGTAAATATTTTTTCATCATGCTCAAGTGAAGACTAATAAAAGAAAAATAACTAAGAAAACATTTAGTGTGTTTAAAATGGAAAGAAATAAGGTAACTTCTCCAAATACCTCTACTCAATCTAATTTTTTTGCACAGTTAGAGCAGTCGCCCCCTGCTGGCCATCAGAATCCAGGCAGATTTAAAGCAAGAATTTTTCATTTCATACCTAAATGAAGTCGATGTTTTATAAACACAGTTTGAAGTCAGCCGCAACGACTTTTATTTAGTTTAATGGGTTTTTTTTACTTGAGTCGAGATCACATGAAGGATAAACATGAGCTAAAAATGTATTATGACAGTGTAACTGATAATATCACTTACATCTAATCCCTTCTTGCTTGTCCTTCGTTTGAAAGATGTCCGCTTTTTTCTTCTGGCAGAGTTCTTTAGGGAGCTCTAAGGTACACATGCACACACAGAGTTCAGTGGTTAGTTCACTGTCACCACGTCCCCTGTGATGGTAATTAAAAGTGCAATGAAGCATGTGACGCGACAGAGATATACAGTATGTGTGTGCATGTCTGTGTGTGATAACAGAGACACAATCCCAGAGTTCCCTCAGACAGACCAGACACGTGTCAGTTCGCATCTCATCATACCCCAAAAATCACACACACATTAGCACACACTGAGCTTGTGACACGCCTTCTTTTAGAGTCTTAAACTTAGATCGACAAAATCATTTCTCATTACTGTCATAAGATGACACCCAGTGAACTTTATCAACCAGCAGAGCGATCGAGGAGGGTGCTCGGCGAGGGTATGAGCATACCTGTGGTTTCCTGACTTTGATGATCCAGGACGGTGGTACTATGACTCCGGCGTGGGCCCCCAGTGAACACGGCTCCTCTATCTGGTGCAGCATGAAACATGTTACCTTGTTGTGGAACTGCAAGGAAAAAAAGCCCAAAAAAACACTCCTCAGGGTCGTGTCATGCGCTAAACTTGCAATCCAAACTATCATACATGTTGTGCCATTGTCCGTGTGTGGTGCTCTAACACAGCTGTTTATAAGAAAACCAAAACACCCTGAGTGCCAATATCTGCTTCTCTTATGCTACCTCAGTGGTGTCAAACATAAGGGTCGGGGGCAAGAACTGGCCCACCAAAGGCTCCAATTCGGTCCAAGGATGGCTTTGGAAAGTACAGTATGAAGGAAGGCAGCGATTTTGGACTTTTAATTGTATTTTCAGAAGTTTTACAGCATCTCCTACTGACATTGCCATTCATGCGACACCAGAGAATCTGAGAAATAGATACACATTTAAAAACAGAACTTCCTGGTTTTTTTTTTTTGGTTAGGTTTGGGTTTTTTTAGCTACAATAGAATTTTCAATATTTTTATGGAGGATCTGCAGTAAGTAATGAATAAATAAAAAGATAATAATTATAGCTGACAGATTTCTTCCATTAACTACAGCATCTACTGTTGAAATTGCACTTCTATTTTCCTATACTAAGATATGTGAAGGATTCAATATGTAGTTAAACTTCTTTACACTGACAGTAAGGACAGTTTCACCGATCTGGCCCATATAAGGTCAAAGTGGGATATATGTGGCCCAATATGTAAAATGAGTTTGACATCCCTGCTCTGTGTGACAGACATTAAATGGTGCTTTGGTTCAGTGATACTACCAGTCCTCTGGCTCCAGCCTTGAGACGGGTTATTGATCATTTATGTACCCAACATTTGCTTTATTTTGTGGCTGTATTAGAAAATCAGCTGTAGAGACAGCAGGAAATAAAGGGAGCCACAGACATTAAATGGGTGCAATTACAGTACTGGAACCTATGACATATTCCCTGTTCTGGCAACATTTTGAATTTATGTAACCATATACAAAAATATTAAATAGGTTCAGTTACTCTATTGAGCCCATGACACATGTAACATTTTTAAATAATGCAACCACATTTTCAATAAACAAGGACGTGATGCATCATTTTCTTTAAGGTGCTTTCCTTCAGTGACACTAGCAGTCCTCCGCCTCCAGCCTCGAGACAGATTGGGTACATAAACGATTGATAATCTTTACTTTACTGTATGGCTACATTAGAAAATCAGCTGTAGAGACAACAGGAAATGAGAGACTGGGGGGATAACAGATGTGTCAGTACAACCAGCCTATTCATGAGTGGGGTCTACATGACCTTGTTAATGTGGAAATAATAATAATAACAAATGATGTCACTCTAATATATATTTGGAAATAGGTACAGAAACTTCCTGTAGTGCTTAAGTTTATATTTAATCCACTTCAATGCACAATACAACTTGTATTTCCCCACTAATAACATCTTAGTGGGGTTAAATATCATATTTACTCGTGAATTAACGGACTTACGGCCTGTTTACACCACGAACAACTGATGGCGATGATTTCTTTACTGTGGAAGAACTTCTGCTGAAAACTCTGCAGAAACAAAGAGGCAGTCTGCATGAACAGGAACAACATCTGTGTGCAGCTGCATGTGTTTTTGAGTGCAAACTCACCTTTCCACACTGTCTACATTTCCCCTCTTGTCGTCGTCTGTGAACCCAGTGGTGTCTGAGGATGTTCTGCCGGCAAACACAGAAACACAATTTCTTTCACTTAACGCCTCAAACAAAAAGCCGATTCCTCCCTCACATTTATGCAGCTACACACTTACATCTCTCAGGGTTCGGGATCCTCCCTCTCTGAAAGTCGGCTTACATCGGAAGTTTATCTAGAAAAAGAGATAAGCTGTAGTTCCCATCTGGGGAGGTTGTTTTTCACAGCTACATTTTTACAGATGCTCCATAAATGCATCACAT
>NW_005187593.1:123980-128983 GCF_000239375.1 Pundamilia nyererei
GTGTGTGTGTGTGTGTGTGTGTGTGTGTGTGTGTGTGTGTGTGTGTGTGTGTGTGTGTGTGTGTGTGTGTGTGTGTGTGTTACCTTTTCTAGTTGCTCCATGCAGCCGGTGTGAACAACAATCTTACAGGCTGCACATTTCCTCCTGGGGGCCGACTTCTTAAAAAGAGAGTACAAAGGGCAGAGTAAGACACACAAAATCCACACACAGCACACAGCAAATGAAACAAGCGCAAGCAGTGTAAGAACACACTAACAGCAACCTGCTGTTACACACTGGCAAGATGTGCTCAAGGTCCCCCAACATTTTACTTTTACTCCAGTTCAGTTTGAACAGCAGTGGCAGACTTTTATTAGCACCATTAACAGCACAGTGACACTCCAGGCTTGAGGAGAGGAGTCCGTTTCTGTTATTTTTTTCACCAGCCATTATTCAAAATGGAAAAAATAAGGATTTTAAGAACATTAGCTTATATTTCTGACTCTTCTATAGGTATAGGTGTCACTACCCAATCTTTAGAGAAAATGTCTTTTATGTTACTTTCATGTCAATATCAACATTAAAAAAAAAACTAAAAAAAAAACCTTGATATCTTTGCTTGGTTCTACAAAGAACTTCAGATTATTGGCTAATTTTTTTTCTATTAAAAGAAAAAGAAATTCTAATGTTGTGTATGTTCTTTTTCTTTTAAAAAAATGCAAAAATACATAAAAATCATGAATAAAAGCCATATGTTGTTATTAATATATACATTTATCACTAATAAAATACATACGATTTTTTGTGAACCACTAAAATAATAATAATAATAATAATAAATAATTTTTCACCAATTTGATAAATAATTGTGCATATTTTTAACTGAATTAGTTTTATATAACTAATTCAGGGTTGTTTTTTTTAACATTTTCATTCATGGATTACAAACTACATAAAAAAAAATCAGCAACCATAGTCCTTACCTTTTAACAGTTTATGTACAGTGAATGTAATAATATATTTAATAATTTAAATATTACATTTTTACTGTATTAAGAAAAATTTAATCCTGCATTGAAATTTCTAAAATCTAAATTGAAATTTAGATAATTTGTTTTAAGCTGATTTACGTACATTTAAGCCATTTTATCTAGAGCAGTCACATGCTGCATAACGTTTATAGACTTTTATGGTGAAAGGAATGTACAAAAAAACAAATGAGGCTTGGACGAATTCATCGTAGGAAGACCCACTGGCTTGTAGATGTGGGTTTTAAAACTTAATTTTGGCATCCTGGTTATTTGAAATAAGACATTACGAGGGTCAGGTGGCCTAACCGAGACCAGCACTGAAGTGAGATAATTACAGACAAAATTATTTCACAAGAGTCGCCCCCTGTTGGCCATTTAAATGAATGCAGGTTTAAGGTAATTTAGCTTCAGCTTCAATTTCCAGACCCAGAAAATAATCTTTACTGCTGTGGGGCTGGGAAAAACACACAAACACACACACAAAAACCCACAAAAAACAAATCTCTAAGGTAAAAGAATGAATTAAAAGCGCAGAGTAATTTATCACACAGTGACTGGCAAAAAAAAAAGCAAACACTCAAGATGCCAAAGTGCGATGTGCCTTCAATAAATAACACTGCCGTGCTTCCCTTGCTCTTGCAACAGACAAACTACTCATTATGAGTAATAATATGACAACTAATAATGGAGTGGTCTCATCTCCAGTCAATGAGTTCACTCTTGAATGTCACACTGAGCAATACTCAGAGCTACTCCCACGAACACACACACACACAAAAGGAAAAGAAAAAACAAAAACAAAAAACAACAACAACAACAACAAAAACAACGTTTCATCCTCATTTTTCATGGGTTAGTAGCTCTGAATGTTCTGCTTGGAAAGCCCCACCACAAGATCAGCTTCTTACATGAACTATCATGCTGAGACAAGCAAGACATCCTTTTTCAAGATGCCACAAGAGTTAAAACTCCAAGAAAAATGAAGGTTCTAAACAGAGGAACTTTATTTATTACACACAAAATACATTTTTAATGGTCATTGTCAGGGAACTTTAAACAGCTGTGTAAAACAATTAATGTCCGGTAGCCTTTTAACAGCATGTTTTTCACAGAAAAGGAAACAAAGTATGACATCATTTTACTTTACACATTTTACAATCACCAAATAACCAGTAGTTATAAAGCACTACAAATTTTAAACCAGTCGGGCAAAGCATTAAAGCCTTGAATAAATACTCCTGCCTAACACTGCTGAACTCAGGACCAGGATAGGGAAGTTTCCCAGAAGAGCGCTGAGCTGTAATCAGATCATCAGTCTCATTCAGTTTACCTATGAGTGGATTTAAGGTATGGCTGAGCAGAGAGACAAGCATTGGGACTGAGGCATTTAAATGTGTTATCAACGGAATCATACTCAGCCACAATCCCAGTAGATCAGCTGATTTCAATGCCAGCCAGCATACAGTTGGTGGGCCAGATCGTGGCTTTGTATCACACCTCCAACCACATCGCTCCATCAAGACAATAATCATAATATAGCGAGAATGAGGAGGTCCCAGGCAGGAGCCGAGCCATGCCATCAAATATAGATTTCAGTAGACAAAAATAACAATATTCCTTTAAGTAAGGTGGTCCTCACTGAAATGATGCTAAAAACATCAATCCAATTAATCAAAAAGAAACAACCCCAGAACATGAAGGATACTAAGAAGACTTCATGAGTGTTTACTAACCGGCATGTCTAAGTACAGTAGTACCATGTCTGAGGTGAGGCGGACACTGTACCAGTCTGTTCTGCTGAATAGAGAGCTGAGCATTTAGGAGAAGATGTGAATTTACTGTCTGATTGATCCTCAGCTCTGCCCACAGGCTGTGGGTACCGAACTAAAGAGGGAGATGCAAGCAGCAAACAAGCTTCTAGGTCTGGGCTCAGCCTCAGAGATGGGGTGAGGTTTCTGAGGTGGTTCCCAAAACGATCTGTCGTTTTCCAACACAATATGCATTCACAAGAGTAACGCAAGGTGGAAATTCTTTTCACACCATGTCCAAGCTTGAAGATTGGCAAAACAACACTGATGGAATAGTCCCTTCTTGTCCCAGAAAGAGGTTTGCCATCATTTCTGAAAAAAATTCTTTAACCATCTGTACCCCATAACAGCCATGGCCAACTGGCGTGATGCTACGACTGTTGGTGTATAAAAACCGTTTTGTACACACTACATTTTAACATATTTTAGGACACTCAAGCCTTAGCTGGCATAATCTGTTTTGGTTATAGCCGACTTGTTGTCAGCTGTCTGGAGACGGGAGTGTTGCATGACTGACAATGATAAATAAATAGAATAAATGGAGAATAAGTCATCATTTTAATGCACATTTTATTGTTTTAGAGCCACGACTTGAGTTCAAGAGGAGGATGAGGTGTAGATGAGGGAGGACAGAGCAGTGGTGGAGGAGGCCGATGTAGAGTAGGAGGCAAAACAGAAAAGAGATGATGAGAATAACATTATGAAATGTGCAACTGTACAAATCTTAATTGGTCAAATATAATTTTAAAGAGCTACTTGTGATCTGTAAATCAAAACTAACTTATAACTGAGACTTTACATAACTTTTTTTTAGCTGTAATCAGGTGTTTAGAATTTGTAATCAGATTTCTCTTTCTTTCAGCAATCTGGAATATTCCAATAGAAACATACCAGGGTATAGAGGATTGAATGGACTGAATGGAGAATGGGTGGATGGACAGATTTATGGATGGGTGGGTGGATGGTAATCCATGATTATGAAGCATGCCATGGAGGTCTTTACTTCCTTTTCAAACACTCTTTGTTAAGCGTGTAATAGGAGAGAGGAGGTATTTTCTGCAGCATTTGCCTTACATGAGGTAAAAACCTCAGCTGCTTCCTTCAGACAGCCTGGTTGTTCCTTCATGACTGAGATTAAATCGAGCTGATCCCGCTGAAAACAGGTAGGAATGTGTTTACTTACGTCAGCCACGACTTGTCAAAGCGATCTCAGATTCCTCTGAGGTCGGCATATCCTCTTGGACATTTATCTAACACAAATCACCACAGAGAGATTATTTCTTGCTGCAGCTCAATCTTGACAGCGTCTTAATGTGTTTTTATACGTGCACTATAATTACCTTCCATCAGTGGAAATGTACAAAGATGTCATTACATTAGTGTAGTGAATTAAAGGCTGTTTCTCAGCTCTGTATAGCAGGTGCTGTTTTTCTTGTAAGAGCTGAATAGATGGACAAAAGGTCAACAACAGCTCTCATTCAGACTCTTTCTTTGCAGCCCTGCATGCTTGTAGTCAACGACACTTCAGAACACACTTCCTTCTCTGTTTTTGGAGTAATTAATTCTCTGCTTTGTGGACATGTTTCACCTGAATCAGAGTGTGGCATCCTGTTTAAAATAATGCTTTGTTTTAGCATTTACAACAGAATACGAAACGCTCCTTTTGCAGAACACTGGGACCACCTGCTCTGCAAATGAAGCACAAATGATGTGTTTCAATGAGTGTTTCATGTGTGGCACTAAAAATCACAACCTGGTACTACACGGAAATTTTGTATTACCTGCTCCTGATGCCACATTTTAGAGTCATCATGTTTTTGCTTTTTGTTTTTGTCTCATTAACATAGCACCAGCAATAACAGGCCTTTTTATTCTGCAGCTGCACTAAAGAGACAAAACTCTGCTGCATGAAAAAGCTTTTAAGAATCAGATGTGTTTCGTGCAGCATTATTAGGTGCTGATATAAGAGACTCTGGTCATGGTTGGTTCAGGCTGATTAACTCTGCAATTGTCACATTTCCACACATGCATCGACAGTTGCTTGTTGTACACAGCGAAACCTACAGAAAACCTACAGAAGTTCAAATAAAAGTCTATTTTTGCAGACAAACTACTGACTTAGTCTAGCACGATGTTGATGGCAGCCGTCTTACATTCTGTCGCAGGGTTGAGTCTAAAAGGGGGG
>NW_005187593.1:129003-137444 GCF_000239375.1 Pundamilia nyererei
GTACAAGACCACAACCAAGCCAACTAGCAATAGCTGATAAATTGGCACATCAACCTTTGGTCAATATAAGGTAACGTCTGGCTCCAAAACACCAACATGACAGAGGCCAAAACAATAAATGTCACCAGCTGCACTCCCAGATGGCAGAGTTGGAGGTCATCTGAACTTTGCAAGTGAATCAGATGAATGATATCGAGAACAGCCACAACACTGACCTGGCCACTGAGTCGGCTGGTAGACGATAAAGACCTCCCCAATAGCTAATCATACTACATAACCGTAATGAACTGATAAACAGACAACTTCCTGTTTTTTCATTAACTACTCTAAAACTTTAAGGGACAATCTGAGTAAAGAGCTACCAGAACCTTTTCTGTATTTTTTGCACATTTATTTCTGACAATTTAAACCCAAACAGTTGCGCTGATCACAGTGTTTCTTTACTATGCAGAAAAAAGTTACTTCTTATATTAAGATATCAAAGGGACTAAATGTGTAGTTAAATGTCTTCACTATAACAGAAAGGAGAGTTTCTCTGGTCTGGCCCACTTAAGACCAAAGTGGGCTGTATGTGGGCCATGATATAAAATTAATTTAAGATGCCATTATATCCATTTTTTTTTTTTAAATCAATTCAAACTGAAAAGATTTTTTAAAAATGCATTAATTAGCATTAGTTTTCATTTTCAGTTTCAAAAAGTTTCACTGAATGATTCACAGATGCTGCTAAAGGATAAAATTCTTAATAATGTGTGAGAAAATCATTTTCGAAGAGGGACCCAAAACTACTTCTACTTGGTTTTTATTCAGAAGGACACAAATATAAATACAAATAACAAAGCTGAGCAACATTAATAAGTCTCAGTTTTTGCATACCAAAAAGCTAAAAGTCTAGGGGGAATAACGCCTAAACCAAATGCTTATGAGTGCATAAGACAAATATGAAACCTCCCTTTAAAAATACAAATATATACCAAAGCCTGAAGATGATGTACTTGAAAAGATTTCGGGACCTTTACTGAGTTTTTTGGAGGATTTGAATCTAACAATAAGTCAGTCAGACTAGTTAGTTGTTCTAAACCATACATGTTTTGTTGCATTGTCTTTTTTCTGAATTTCGCTTCTCTTTTTTTGAGGATCTGGGTACCGAGTTGATTACAAGGAGCAAAATCTTTTTGGGATTCTTTTTAGTCCAGTTATTTAATGTTCATAAGACTGATTTACCATAACTTAAAAGAAATAAATATACATATTCTAGAAAAAACAAGTCTTTCACTGTATCTGACATGCTAACATAGGATTTGTATAAGGACTATAGATTACTCACAGCTGTCTTTAGCACGCAGGTGTCCTCTCCGAGATAACAGAGCTCTCCTGAGCAGCTCGTCTCCATCCACAGGTGATCCCCATTCACTGCGTTCTCCTACGGAGAAGCAGACAAGAGAGAGAAAATGAGCGGGGAATAATCATAAAATTAGTCAACATTGTCTCACTCACATTTAACTGCAACCATATGGACATGAGCACATGGCAGCGAATGAGGTCAACAAGTGTGTCAAGCACATAACTGCCACTGCTGAGTAGGTGGGTAACTTCACAGTGCATGTTAATTTAAACACTACTGATTCATGTGCAAACACACTCCTACATGGAGTAATACATGTCAGTGTATATGCATACAAAGACATTCAAGGTAAATGCATGCAGGCCGAATGTTTGAGTAAAATTGTGTCACCGGGTTTACTGCACAGCTGTGATCACGCTCCCTCAGCTCAGATGTGAATAGTTTTTCTTGCTCATTCATTCAGTAATGGAAAAATGGATTGGAAGACCTTTTGTTTCATTTGCTAATTATATAATTAACTTGTATTTGTTTAATTATCTTAATTTTGCACTTTTCCTCTCTCTTTTGTGCTTTTTTTGCAACATAAGAAAAAGCCTGATTGTATTTCCTAATAACAGTATGTTGTATGTATATGACAACTTTAACTTAATTTATCAGCTTGGCAACTATCTTACAAAATAAAAGTAAATAATTACTTTTTTTACTGGTTCACACTAGTTTCAAATATAAAATATATGGAATCTAATAATGTATAGGTCTGGATGTGGCTTTGTATGTGTATATCTATCTGGGACAACGCCTGGCTGAAATGGGAGGGTAATAAGATGACTCAGCTCAGTAGGACTTTGAGAATATAAAAGCTGGCCCAGAAAACCGGGAAGTAAAAATAATAATTAATAGGGCAAATCTCTGCCGTGGGGTCCCTCCATGTCAACATAACATTGGGGATTGACTAGGGTGACCAGATGTCCCTCTTCATGTGGGACTGCATGGCATTTTTATCCCTTGTCTCGAGATAATGTCCCACATTTTGACTGGTAGTTTGCAGGGTAGTTTGGGCCTGGAAGCAGGATTCGTCACGTCAGCACTTAAAGACTGGATTAACTGCAAATGCCCCAACATCTTTAAAAGCACTTTAAAATAACAATTTAATTAAAAAGAATCAGTCACTTAATTTTTTTTTAAACCCAAACAAACTTCCAAGGGTTAACGGGAAGAACAAAAAATCCGAACGTCCCGCAACCTTTAAGAAAGAAATAATGTGGGTTTTGTTGTCATATTGCAGCACTTTTTTCATAAAGTCACAATAATTAGTGACAAACTAGACAAAGAACTTGACAGAGATAAGACATGGCCAAATCTGTTCCCAATTTCTCTCCGTTTGTCACTTACAAGCAGAATTGCTTCCCCCGTAACTCAATGTTCCACAGTAAATCAATTTGAATGGACATTTGTTTAAATTTCCACTTCCTGTTACACATCTTCTACCAGTGTTCTGGCCCTGCTGGGAATATGGACAAACCCTTTTGGACTTATTAGCACCTAAAAGCAGACCTTAAAGGTCTCAATGAATCGACCCCTGAGTGTATATTAATGAGTGCCTGAGCACAGTGATAATATATGAGTGAGTGCATGAGAGCCGTGCAGAGAGATAAAGGGCAGCAATGACGTGCTGGAAGTGTCCCTACAGACGGAGCCCAAGGGAAATCTCAGATGTGAGCCCACAACTGTTTATCTACTTACACCTTCCTATTAATAATAAAGCACATTGCATTTGCTTTTCATTATTGATGCATGAATCATTTAGAGCACAGCTGTCAAACAAATGGAGCGTGGGACAGAAATGGCCCGCCAAAGGTTTCGATCCGGCCCGCGGGATGGCTTTGCAAATGTGAAAAATGGGGAAAGTGGAAGTCGTAAATGTTGTTCGTTTTTGATGGACAAAAACAAACAAAAAAGAAATTACATAAGAAATTAAGGTGCTTTTGAAATGTTTTGTATCACTGCAGATAAACCAGTTTGTTTTTTACAGTAGGTTCACAGTACAAATATATAAATACATAAAATACAATAAAATCAAATAACTAATGGAGGTAGTGGTACTAACACTAAAGGACAGAGGGTGTTTTTTTTTTTTTAAATATATTTTTACACAACTTTTTCAGATGTCCACCCCATTTAACTCTTTCCCCCATAAAAACAACATATGACGACCTCCCCCGTATCCTTAATGACATGTTTGGACACCTCAGTATACATAGTTTGACAGCCATTAACATAGAGTACCCTCACAAAGCCTCTATGTGGCTGGCAAATTTTCAATAGATATGACTAATTCTATGAAATGCACCTTTTCACCTTTACATATTCTTCTTGAGTTTGAAGCACTTTGATGTCTTTTTCTTGAATTTTGGAGGCTCGTGTGAAAACGCTCTATTATTTTCTTTTCTTTGTCATAGTTTTTTTTTTTTTTTGAATGGCTTTATTGTACTGGCCATAATCTTAAAAAAAAATCTGTTTCAAGTCTGCAAAGTTTTTGCACAAAAGAGTTTATGTAAGTAAAAAGAAAAAAAAACCTTCGGATGATTCATATGATTTTACAGCTTGGACCAGAGTAATCTGATTTTATTAAATAAAACTAAATTGCAATGGAAGATTTGAAAGAAAGAAGGTGATAAACAATTTGAAAGAAAAACAACATGGAAAAGATTTTAAATTATTTCATGATTATAAAAAAATTATCTGCCTGCTTCAGTAATACTATTCAAAACTGTCTCATTGGTCTTTTTGCTTTCAGATTAGGTTCAATTCACATTGTCACCCTGGTGTATCATCAAAAAAACTGCTTCAATTATTTTTATCATTGTTTTAATGCATCTTTGACTGTTTTTGACGATTGTTTACTTGCCGTGCCACACACTGCACAATCTGGTGAATATTGCAGATTCATTGTTTTAATACCTGCTTTCACCAGATCACAAGCTCAGGTTTGGAGTGGCGCAACTGGAGACAGGAAGACGGGACTTTTTAAAAATACATTTATTGGGTTCTTTAACAGCATTTTTGAGAATACTTTCCAATTCATGTTGACATTTCCTTAAGCATTAGCACTACATTTAAAACCCAAAGTGTTTTTAATCTGGTGCTTTTGAGTCGTGATTCATGTTTCTTAAATATAACCTATTAAATGTCGAATAATAAACCGCGTCACAAAGTCGTGACACATAAAAGTTTCTTTCCCACGCTGAGATAGAACGGCATTTTTCTTGTAAGGAATTTAAAAAAGGAAGGAAAATCAAATTACTGCTTTCCATTTCCACATGAACATACGGCTGTTGAAACCAGTCTGCTAACAAATCTGTTGGCATAAAAATGCAAATGTCGACAAGTGAATCAGCCAGACAGAATAGGGACAACACAGACTGGGACCAGGAAAAAAATGTCATCATTGTTCAGATTCACAGTTATATAAAATAAATGTGCATGTGCATTTCTGACCGTCCAGTCCACACAGGTACGTAGTTCCTTGGTGGGGCCGTTGGACGCAGGAGGAAGCGAGGGCTGAGGTGGGCCGAGGTAATGGAGGCCTGAGCGGGAGATCGCTTTCCTAAGAAACGGAAGGAAACACACGGTTATCATTGTCAAGATACTTCATAGTTCTCGGACTTTTCAGTATAATTTAGTACATTATTCATATTAGGAGGCTGCTTTCAAGCGGGCTCAGCTGGAGATATTTGAGGTGAACCAGGAACAGCTTAGCGGAGAGACTGCCAGAGCCACTTTGGGGTGACGAGAGAAGTCACAGACAGATCTGTTATGTCAGAGGATGAGTCAGCAGTCATCTCTCGCAGACGCTCGCCCCATTATACTTCCTGTTGCAGTTTTCTTAAACTGACTCGAGTACATCTTTATTCACTTCAATTGTCCCCGACTCTTTCATCTCATAGCTCATCTATCTTCTTCTGCAAGTACACAGTACAGTCACCCACATGAGAGGGCCCATCTGTCTACATGCCCATCTATTAACTGCTGATCTACGCAGACACCTCTGCAGTCTCACTGGCTTCAGTCAATGCAAGAGAAAGCAAAAAATAAATAAAAAAATTAATTAATTAAAGTGAAAATATGAAATGAGTGCTCTCCTTCAAGTTAAATCTGTGGATTTGTCTTTTTAAAAGACGGGACAACCGGCCTGTTTGAACAACAGTGAATACCCTAACGTGTCTATTAAAAATAAAGACAAAGTGTCACCTTTATTTGCAAACCACACCCACAGAATGTTGTTTGGCATGGCTTTTTATAGGCACACCAAGGGACTCTTTAAAGTGTTATGACCGGGGCTTTCAAATTCACACTAAGTTGGTAAAAATGAGAGAAGTTAATCATTTGGCATGAACAAGAAGTTTAGTAAAGGAGATGGAGATACCAGAAAATTTGTTTGACAAGATTAACTTAACTTCACAAAAGTGATGTAGTTACTGAACTTTATGCTTTAATGTGTATTTCCCACCCAGTTGGCAGGTGGTTACCTGCTAACAGAAGAGAGAAAACTGTCACTGTGGCTAAACCTGAACCAAACCACATATGAGTCTGGGCTTTTAGGAAAGGGCAAAAGAGTACTGCTGTAAAGAAAAAGGGTGTGCTCCAACACTACGGCAAAAAGAAAAGAAAAAAAGAGAGCTTTGTAGCTCAAACGCAAAAAAGTTACACACTGACAACTCACTGCTTGATTTCTGATTAAACTATTTATTTATAACTATTCATTATATTAAAATATACTACAGTAGAATACAAACTATTGCAGATCAGGAACATTTAAAACAAATCCTGAGTTGAGGCGATGAACAAGATGTTTATAGTAACTAGTAATTATGGGCATTACCAAAGGTGTGTGTGTGTGTGCATGCGTGCGTGCATGCGTGTGTGTGTGTGTGTGTCAGTGGAAAAGGAGTATCTGACCCCCTGTTGAAAGTTTCAGTGGCCCTCTGTCTAAAATTATCAGCTAGGACAAAGAGGAGTCCACTTACACACCCTGTAACCTGATGACACACACACACACACACACACACACACACACACACACACACACAAGTGCTCACAGCCCCTGAGATAAAAATAGCACACTGTGGATGACCGGAAATGAAAGGACGTATGGAGGCCGGACATATGCCGCATAAAACAGCGACCACACACAAATACCAGCGAAGTCTAACTGATTAAAGGACCTCGTTATTTAAGGCCTCATTTTTACACTTTTACTCCTCGTTGCTCACAAAGTTCTCCACTCAGCTCTGAGGGCACTGCAACACAGTAAGTCCATTAGAGGAAGTAGCACATGCAGCGAGACTGAGCAAACCCAGAGTTTTACTGGAACTGCTTATTCAGAAGTGAAACGAAAGGCAGAAAGTGAATATGCAAACATTTATCAGGTTTAAACAAGTTTGTGTTTCATTTTGTCTGCTGAGGTCGGACACACATTTGTTTAGGGACAATGGTGCGTTTGATGCTTGCCGAAACCAATTTTAAAAATCAACAAGAAACGAGAAATGAAAACGAAAAATGTTTCATTTTCTGCTGATTCACGTTTGACCCACTGCACCTATTAAATGAGTAAACAGGGTTTCTAATAAACTGGAAGTCAGACATATTGCTGGTGTTCACCACCCCTCATTTCTCAATGTTTTGTGAAGAAAATGGGTGTAGTGCAACCGTGAATGGAAATACAGCGGAAGGCAAAGACTGTTTGTACAATCACTTTAAAGTCAGTATTTTGTGTAACCACCTTTATTCTTCAACACAGCCGAAACTCTGAGGCCGATTTCCTGTAATTTCCTTAAGTAGTCTTCAGGAATAGTTCTCCAATAGTCCTTCTTCCTGAAGGACAATGAAAAGTTCTTATTTGGATGTTGGTTGCTGTTTGATGATCCCACACTTCTTCATTAATGTTGAGGTCTGGGTTCTGGGGAGGCCAGTCCATGACTGATTATGTTCCACTGTCTGGTTTTCTATCCAGGTATGCTTTTACTGTATGGTATTGCATCAAAATCTAACAGTACTCTTCTATGCTCTGTAGGGAAAACAAATATTATGCTAACTATGCCAAAACACTAAAATTTTACATAATTTAATGCCTGTCAAACATTGGCATTTTTCAAAGATGGTTGGAGTGGAATGAAAAGCAGTGAAAAAGCAGTCACTGCTTGCTGTAAAGTGCTATTCCTCAAGACCACTTTACAAAATTGCAAGGAGGTCTGGCTCCTTGGAAACTAAATATAAAGACTTTTGTACAGTAGTGTTCACCTGCACATTTGGACAATTGTGTTCATATTTCTCTGAGCCAGAAACACAGACAAAGGAAATCTTTCCTAAGCAATGCAACAACTTTCTGCAATGCAATGCATCATCTGAGAGCAAATGACCATCAGTTAACATTTCAGCCCTGTACACTACTTTAAACTGTGCATACTGAGCCATTATAATGTCACCTTAGTTTTTAAATTAACTTTGTTACTTTTTACTAAAATTATTAACATATCTTCCTTCATATAAAACTTTTTACATGAAGTGTTGTATTTTATTCAAATTTGTACTTAAACGGACTGTTATTACATTGAAGACTTGTGCTGTTTGCTAATTTTACTCTATGATTTTCTACTTAATTGAGCCATTTTCTGGGATGGATGTGCCACATATACTTTTTATGTAGACAGACCTGCACTAAACAAGATGACACAGAAAAAAAAACAAGACAGAGGGAAACACCAAAAAACAGAAGCGAGGATAAAAATGAAAGTAAGCTCGAAAAGTAAATTCCTGAAAGAATTTCCAGAACAGCAAATACATTAAAACAGGAACCCAAAACTCAAATACACAGCACTCTAGCACCATGAGCTCTTTCTTTAATAAATGCTGCTGTTTCTGACGTTAGCGAGTATCGCTATCACAGATGACAGCCAAAACCAGGAAAATCAGATCCTTCAGAGAGACACAAACACATTTAACCCTGCCGCTTACTGCCGAGGATTATTGTAAACTGATTATGAGTAGTGTGTGTGTGTGTGTGTGTGTGTGTGTGTGTGTGTGTGTGTGTGTGTGT